>NW_022103951.1:18229881-18255518 GCF_000313985.2 Echinops telfairi
ATGTATGTATGGATTGTGATGAGTTGTACAAGCCCCCAATAAAATGGTTTAAAAAAAGAAAGAAAGAAAAGCAGAAACCTGAGAAAAAGAGAGCTTTATATACAAGAGCAATTGAATTTTGAGAAAACATCCCAGAGCAGTCCAGATCAAATCCATAAGTCTCATATTAGCCCACATGTCCTATACCAATCTATACAATCTTCAGACTCACGAAACACTTGCAATGATGCACAGGCCAGTGGATGGGAAGTCTTGAAGAAACAGTGGCGTTGTAAGCATCTCAATGCTGGCAGGGGTATCTGCATAGCTTCTCTGGCTCCAGAGGTCTGGCTCCATCAGCCGCTCTTCTTGTGTCTTCTCCACAGGGATGTCTTGCAGGAAGTAAAAATGTGTACTCCTGCCAGTGAGCTGTTCTCGCCTTAGTGCCTCCAAATGAGGTCATCAAACTACTACCTGATTGACAGGCTAGACCCCATCCCTTCACTCTGAATCCTCAAATGGATTATGTAACTAACACACTCAGAAACCCTATGTAGAACCGCTAAGAGTTGGAATTAACTTGATGGCAGTGGGATTTTTTTGGTGGTGGTGGTGGTGGTAGTTAAGGAGCCCTGATGGCACAGTGGCTTAAGCATGGACTGCTAACGGTCAGTGGTTCCAACCCATCAGCCACTCGTTGGGGAAAAAAATGTGGCAGTCTGCTCCCATAAAGATTACAATCTCAGGAAGCCTCTGGGGCCGTTCAGGACTGTCACCAGCAGTACATTTGCTTTGGGCTTATCCTTTAATTAAGCATCTCAGGAGAAGGCTGAGGTTTTCTGCTCCCATAAAGCTCTGCAACCGTGCAAACCTCAGGGCCCAGTTCTCCTCTGGCATCGACTTGGTGACAGTGGGTTTGGTTTGGGGTCAATGGCTGACTGAATCTTCTGATGGTCATTGAGTTTATTTAATAACTTTACATGTGGTTCTTTATTTGAAGGCCTGGTGGAAAAAAAATTTAATGTAAGAGTCTTGGCCTGCGAGTTGGACATTTGAAATCTCTTAAGAGACCTAAATGAGTTTGTTCTCATTTATAGGAAATTATTCTTGTCAAAGCTGGGATGCAAATAAAAATAGTCAGTACTTGTTAGGCAATAGCAAAGCTCTTCGGTCTGTTACCCATTCCGGTTTGGTTTTCCTGGGAGTGCCGGTTTCCATTTGTTTCTTAGATCAATGCTTCTTGAACAGTGGTACCCATCAACTACTTTGGAGTCTGGCTAAAAGGCAGACTGATGCAGGAGGTCTGGGGGTGATGGTTTGGGACTTAGATCAAGGGAGGAGGGGGGCTTGGGAGAAACATGAAATGTCTTCTCTAAGCCTCATTTCCTTCTCAGTCAAACAGAGGTATTAATAATACAGGATCAAACCTCACAATACCCATGAGAAATCCTAAGCAAAGGTTAGCAGTTTTTGTTTCCATGACGGCCAGCAACTTTTGTTGTGTGCTGTGGAGTCGACTCTGGCTCATAGCCACACTGTAGGACAGAGTAGAACTACTCCATAGGGTTCTGAATCTCTTAGCTTTATGAGGGAAGATGGTCAGACCTTTCTCCCACCGGGTGGCTGGTTGGTTTCAATGCCAACTTTTCCATTAGCAGTCCAATGCTTAATCATTGCAACACCAGGACCCCATACTACTACTACCACTATTGCTGCTGTTGAAATTATTCCCGGTGGGCTTCCCTCTTTCCTTATTTATTCCAATTTTTAAACCTCCCACCCCCCCTGAAGTTATAAAGACAATATGTCTTCTTATTACAAATCAGACAATGCAGAATTGCTATCAATAAAAATAAGTAATCTTCCGTCTTAGAGTCCTGGTGTTGCAGCGGCTCATACCTTTGGCTGCTAACTGTAAGGTCAGCAGTTCTAAACCATTGGCCACTCTGCAGCAGTAAGATGAGGCTTTCTGCTCCTGTGAAGATTTAGGCACCCACAGAGGCAGTTCTACTTTGTTCTTTGGGCCCATATGAGTCAGAATGGACCCAGTGGCGGTGAGTTTGCTTTTTGAATTGAATCTCCCTCCTTAATCTTCCCGGTTCTTTCTCTTTCAAACCCCAAACCTAATCTCTTGCTGCTGAATCCATTCTGAGGTATAAGGGTCCTATAGGAAAGCCTAGAAGGGTTTCTAAGGCTGGGAACTGTTAAGGGTACAGGAAGCCTTATCTTTCTCCTGCAGAGTGGCTCATAGGTTTAAACTGATGACCTTGAGGTTAGCCGCTCAATGCCTAACCCACAGCTCCACCAGAGCCCATTTTAATGACCATCATAAAATGGGTTCAAACATAGGAGCAATTGTGAGACTTGTGTAGGGCCAGTCAGTGCTTCCTTCTGTTGTGTATAGATGTATAGAATCAGAACCCACTCAATGATAACTAAACAACAGAGCATTGTAAAAAGTTACAAAGCATTTTACCAAGAACAAATCGTCATCAAAGCAAATGGCATGACCAGGGATAGTTTCAGTCACAACTAAAGCATGCCTTCTGTTCAGGTATGCTCCTTAGGGTGCTCTTTCGAAGCGAGGGTCCTGAGACTTTGTCTCACATACTTTGGATTTATTATTGGGAGAGACCAGTCTCTGACAAGGAACATCATGTTGGGTAAAAGTAGAACCCCAAAAGCAAATCAAACTCACTACCATCAAATCGACTCTGACTCATAGCCACTCTATAGAGGGTTTCTGAGCAGTAAATCTGTGCAGGAGCATCTTTACAGAAAGAGATCCATCCTTCTCCCAAGTCTGAAACACTGACCTTGGAGTTAGAAACCCAACACTTACACGACAATAACACTAGGGCTCCTTTGGTAAAGTAAAGGGGCAACAAAAAAAGAAAAAGACCCTTAACAAGATGGATTGATACAGTGGCTGCAACAGTGGAGTCAAACAGAACAGTCATTGTGAGGATGGCCCAGGTCCGGGCGTGTTTTTGTTCTGTTGTAATAGAGAGTCACTATGAGCCTGTTTAAGTGGAATTTGCTATCCGATTAAGTCATTCTTTGGAGATTCTAATTCATAAGCAGGTAAAAATATTGCCTTTCAGGTTTATGCATTCATTTCAGAATCTACAAAGAACTCCCCAATGGTTGCTTTTAAGAAAGCATTATAGAGACCATCCATCTTTTTAAAAACTTTAGAGCAGGCAGAGGTGACAAAATATTTGTCATTCCCAAGGCCTAGGCAAAGTGAGACTATGTAAAAAAACACATCCATGTATGTTTTTGTCATTAGGTACCATTGATTTGGTTTTCCACTCATCATCACCTTGTAACAGAAGTGCCTCCTAGGGTTTCCTTGACTACCATCGTTAGAGAAGTAGGTTGACAGCTTTTTCTCCCAGGAAGCCACTGAGTGGATTCAATCCACCCTTTCTGGTGGCTGCCAATAGCTTAACCATTGTGCTGCCAGAACTCTTTTACTATATTTTCACATACAACACACCCATGTAGATAATGAGCATGCAAGTATAAAGTACAGTGTACATGTGGGAAGCTAACATGTGTGGAAATTGTGTGGGTGGGGAAAAAGCCATATAACATGTATTTATGTAGACAAGGTATGAATATGAATGTGTATATACAAGGGAGTACCCCCCCAAACAGAAAAAAGCTCCAGTGGGTAGAGCTTTTAGAGTACACATTTTCCTCGCTAGGCGAGCATCAAGCAACTCGCTCTGTTAGTGCACTCAGGTTCTCTCTGGTCATGGTGAATTTTTTCATAAAAGCAGTTTTGCTTGAACCTCGTTTTTTGTGACGACTGATTTAAGAGAACAGCGTGCAGCTATGAAATTTTGTTTCCCGCTCAGGGGAAGAATGACGCAGAAACTGTTGTGATGTTGAACACAGCTTACAAGGACAGTGCTATAGGAAAAACTCAAGTGTAAGAGTGGTTTTCTTGTTTCAAAAAATGGTGTAATGTCCATTGTTAATCAGGCTTTCTCTTTAGAGGTTCTGGAAAGATAGCGTAACCGTGCAAGACCAAAAAAGGACAGATTTGTGGCAGACAGTGGACTGATTTTGACACCATGACAATGCACCTGCTTGCGCAGCCATCTCAATGCACCAGTTTTGGGCAAAAAACAGTGTGCCTCTCTTGCCCCACACACCTTACTCACCTGACCTTGCTCCATGCAACTTCTTTTTGGTTCCTTGAATGAAGAGGGACATGAAGACAGTGATTTAAGGATGTAGAAGAGTTGAAGAAAAAATTGAGGGAGGTGCTGTCAGCCATCCAAACCGATGAGTTTGAAAAATGTTTCTGAGAATGGAATCACAGATTTGATTAGTGTGTTCAGTGTAATGGAGAGTACTTTGAAGATGATAAGGTTGTTTATATAAAAAAATTTAAATACATAGCTTTGGAAAAAAATTCCGGTTTTGGGGGTACCTCCTCATATATGTTTGTTGTGTATACTTTGTACCCTGCTACCTCAGCATTACCTTTCATTGTACCTTGAAGCAGGATGGTGAGACACCATGAGGACCTAGTCAATGTGTGTCAGAATAGAACTGTGCTCCACTGGGTTTTTAATGACTGACTTTTCAGGAGTAGACCACCAAGTTTGCCTTCTAAGGCATTGCTGGGTGGATTTGAACCTTTGATCTTATTGTTGGCAGCCAAATGCAGGAACCCTTCGCATTACTCAGTGTAAACCTAGCAATACACAATTAAGCATCCGTTAATCATTGGTTCTGAAACCGAGGCCAATTTTTTTTCGTGCGGAAAAGCTGCTCTGGGTAGGTGGTGGGTGGAAGCCAGCAGTGCTGTTCCACATCCCACGATGCACAGGACGGCACCCACCGCAGAAAATGCCCTGGTCCTAGATGCCATTGTTGCTGAGACAGCGGCACTGAGTTAAACCAGTGCTGCCACCAGCAGCATAAAGGGAAATGTTCCCTTTCACTCTTCAAGGCGTTTCCTTGTATGGGTGGCCTTGAACCCCACATTTATTTGGGGCCGTCGAAAGCACAGACCCTGCGCAGGCCCCTCCGCCATCTGTGGATGCTCTGAGTGGCAGCCTGGCAGCTGCCCCACAGCTCTGGGTGTGGCAGTTCTGCCCCCAGCCCCTAGCTAGGCTCTTGGCACAGTCCCGGCCCGCACATGCCGTCCTTTGGGCTGTTTCAGCAATCTTTAAACCTCCAAAGACTTATTAAATAGTCTTTAATCCCTTCCCAAAACACTGTTTAGGTGCACTTGATCTTGCTGCGATCCCCAGATTTCCTCGGGTTTGCAGCTCATTTTGAGGACTACCTTCCAGGTGGAGCTGTCTGCGGCAAAGAGAGCCTGAGGGGGCTCCCTCCAAGTGGGGAGTCTGCTGAGAAGGGCCTTGCCAGCTGAGGTTTCCACCTGAGTGGCTTATATGTGATTTATCACCATTTTAATTATGATAGATTATAAAGCGAATTATTTCCATAGATCAAAAGCTAAGCTCACTCATTAAATCTGCCTATCCCCTTTCCATCTGTCTTCCAAATGAACTGTTTATATTTATCGAGCCCTGGGCCCCTATCTGTGCAAAAGTGCACATTTGAAACTCAAGCTGGAACTTTTGGAATGACATGAATCAAATAAGAGGCAGCAGCACCCAGGCTAACGTTCCTTAGCTGTCATTTCCAAGTGTTTGCTCCCGGAGTCGGAGACTGCTGATGGCATTACAGGTTCTCCCAGGGGAGCCGGACAGGCTCTTGCACTGCTTGTCCAGTCCAGTGGTTCTGTGGCTGCCCCTTGGAGACAGGCCCAGCCTCATGGAAACAGACCCCGAGGGGGCAGCCATTGCAGGTGGATTTTTCAACACCTAACCTCCCAAGATATTCTCATGACTGAAGTGGGTTAGAAATCGAAGTCTCGCCCACTCCCTCAGTTACTCATGGGGAAACGGTGGCAGGCCCTGAGCAATTCTTAAAGGCAGGGGTCAGCAGAAATGGTAAGTTTTCCATCCATTTTTGCCTTGATCGTTCACCATCCCATTATCCTCCCTTTGAGTTCTAGTTCTACTTCAGAGAAGCTTGAACTTAAGACGGTTTCTGAACCTCTCGAACCCTCCTTTGAAGTTACAGAATGGATCTGATCCTAACTCCCGCCACCAGCGTGTCCCTTTGTGGTCTGAACTGTGAGAGGGTGCACGGTGCTGCAATGCTGAAGCAATTTCACTAAGGTTTCCGTGGAGCTTCCCAACGAAGGCAGACTAGGGAGAAAGGCTTGCTGATCTGCTTCCCCCAGTCAGCCAATGGCAACCGGATGGATCACAACATGTAGCGCTGGAAGATGAGCCCCCTGGCCTGGAAGGCGCTACACTATAGCTGTAGCAGCGGAAGGACTGGAGTGCGCGAATGATCACGAAGATGGCCACAGCACCAGGACATGGTTTGTTCTGTTGACATAAGGTCATCGTGGGGTCGAAGCCAACTTGAGGGCAAGTAACCACAACATCCATCATATTTCCATGGGTCATGTGAAGGATACATGAAATCAGGCGGGCAAAGTGCCTGCCTGGCACTCCCCAAACTTCCAACCAACCGATACAACTTATTATTTTGAATGCTCTTACTGTCCTTCTACCCTCGATGTCACTAGCCGAGGCTGCATGCTGGGGCTGTTTCAGGGAAGAGTTTAAGGTCAGGCGAAGTGCGAGTGCGGACAATCCGGAGGGATGGCTTTGTGCTCCCACGTGTGTGAAAGACCTAAGTGGTTTCGCTTTGACTCCCTCCACCCTGGTTCAACTTCACTGCGGCCTTCATCGTCAATTGTGTGAGTCTCAGGGGAGGGTCCTTTTTCCAGTGCCACTGAGAGTTACAGAGCCCCAAGCTATTCTATGAAATGAAGTGTTCCAAAGAAATGTTCTCAAAGATGACTGATGTGATTTAGTGCCAGGCGGGTCTTCTGACCAGGAAGTGTTAAGACAAACTGCTAAGTGTTGAAGTGATCCTTATCTCAGGCCGGTCTGGCCTCAGGTGGCCGGGTGGGTAGACGACATTGTTTGGGGAGGCTGTTGATTCATAGCGACCTCAGGTGACAGTAGTAGAAATACCCTCTGACCGAAATTGTTTCCTTTAGAGAAGCAATTTGCCTCTTTCCCCCCAGAGCCGCCCATGGAGCCAGTGGGTGGGTTCAGTAGCCGAGAGCTACCAGGAAATCTGGATAGACAATCAAACTCCCAAACCATCCTCATTGCCCTCTAGTCCTAGAACTGTCCCTGAGGCTTTCTAAGACTGGAACTGTGAACAGGCAGAGAAAGGCCCATCGTTCTCCTGAGGAGCAAGCACCTGGTGGCGTCAAACTGCTGACCTTGTAGATTACAGCCCATTATGGATCCCCCATGCTACCAGTGCTCCTTTGGATAAATGATAAGGCATCGAAAATGCTATTAAAATATAGGTTTGTTTGCTTCTTTCTCACTACAACAATAGCTATAAAGAAAATGGTGTTGGTCCTAAATGGCCACAAAACCTTTGAATGGCAATTTCTAAATGTCTGCAAAGGAGATGAAAATGGTTTTTATGAAACAAAAAGAAGACATTTCAGAATACTTTTATTTATTTATTTATTTATTTATGCAATTCAAGGCCGTTCTTGATTTTGCTCTTTCCAAATACTGTTTTGTTTGGGGCTGTTGCCGTTCAGAGAACAAAGATTACGTTAAATTATTTGTTAAAATTTCCCCAAGTAATACCAAGTCATAGAACACACGTCAGTTAGTCTGAACATGTGACCTTTGGGGTGCTTCCCAAATGTCTATGGTGTACATGGAAGCTTGGGGAAGTGACTCCATGGGGGCCTGGCTATTGATCTGGTAAAGTCTGAACCCCTCCCACCCACCCCTGTGGGCATCCCAGAGGGACAGCTCTCATTTGAGAGTTCTATTTAATATGCCTTGACAATATTCCATTTTTGTTTACACGATAATTGCCTAAAATAGAGTCCATTCAAATACAGTGAAAGCTGGGACCAGTGCTGGCGGAAACCTGTCGGAGAAGGAAAGGGCAAATGGAAAAAGAGAGAAGAGTCGTAAGACCTCTGTCAAGTGGAGACCCCAGGAAATGAAGGCAGACCCATCGGTCTCCGGTCTCGCAGGCTTCACTGCTGGCTCTTCATGTACTCCAGCAGCACAACATGCCGGGCAGAATGAAGAAGAGAAAAGCCAAGAGAGTGGAAATATGAGAATGACTGCTGTAAACTGACAAAGAAGAGTTTGTAAGGAGCAACAAAGCCAAACTACACAGACACACAACCCCAATCTTGTGTTTGATCGTTGAAGTAACATACATTCCCTTAAAAAACAAAAACAAAATCCAAACATTCAGAAGCAGTCTTCCTATAAGTATAGGCAAACATCCCCTTGTGAAATGATTTAACCCATCGGTTCTCAACCTGTGGGTCGCGACCCCCTTGGGGGTTGAATGACCCTTTCACAGGGGTTACCCGATTCATAACAGTAGCAAAATGACAGTTATGAAGTAGCAACGAAAATAATGTTATGGTTGGGGGATCACCACCATATGAAGAACTGTATTAAAGGGTTGCAGCATTAGGAAGGTTGAGAACCACTGATTTAACCTAAACCAGCTGCCATTTAGTTGACCTTATCCTGGTGCCACCATGCATGGCAGAGGTGGACTGGACCCCATCAGATTTTCCAGGGATGACTTTTTGGAAAGTTGATCACCAAGCCTTGCACCTTTGAGTGGATTGGAACCTCCAACCTTTTGGTTCGTGGCCAAATGCGTGACCCTTTGAAGCACCCATGCCTTTTCCCTCCTATTTACTTTTGTGACCTGAAGATTAGGGTGCTTTTTATCCCTTTGAAAATGTATGACTCAATGCTGAAAGAGGACCAAATGCTGCCTTCTTGTTTCAAACACGCCAGAGAAAAGCCATCCTCACAACACCTTTAGAATGTGTCAACCTTCTAAGTGCCTACTACATGTTGAGAGTGTGATCCAGTTGAGCTGGGATCCTGCACTGAAGAAAAATTGGGTGGGAACAGCCTCTAATGAGCCCCAGCTTTGGGGAGTCAAAAAGCTACTGGTAAATACATATATATTCTACAAATTAGTTCATAATTATGTTGCATTGCCATTCTGTAGGAGAGCCACATTTTCCACCTGGCTTATGGTTGCCTGTCAAGCTTTCCTCACAGGTTCAAATCACAGCCTTTAAGGATCTAAATAAATTGCCCTAGAAGCAGTAGGAAAGTGCAAATGGTTCACATCCTTGGCTGGTAACTGAAAGGTGGGCAGTTCTAGCCCTTCTAGAGGCAGCTTGGAAGCGAGGGCGTGGTGAACTGCTTTTTAAAACTCAGCCATGGAAACCCAAAGAAGCACAGCTCTCCTCTGACCCCCTCCTGCCATGGGGTCAGCTTTGTTCCCAGGCAACTGGACAGCTGTTGGCAGTGGTGGAGGACCACCATTAGGGATCTAAGTAAGAAAATGCTCCTCATAAAAGTTTGCAAGATGTCTGTGAATGAAAGGAATGTGAACATAGTATGCAATATCTATTTCTATTCATAAGCTGTGTTCAGTCCTATTACTATTTATGGAACTCTAAATTAGATTGTTGGCTCAGAGCTGGTTTTGTTTAGAATGAGTTGGGCATTAAAACATAGCAACATTCCCCTTTGTTTTTTGGGAAAAAAAAGAGAGAGAGAGAATTGAATTGGTTATAGAAAATGAAGTTCCTGTAAACAAGTCCAAAGGAGCCCTGGTGGTGCTGTGTTGATGTGCTCAGCTACTAAGCAAAACGTGCGTGGTTGAAACCCACCAGCCACTCCATGGGCGATAGACGTGGCAGTTGGCTTCTGTACAGATGGACAGCCTGGGGTACTCCCTGGCATAGTTCTACTCTGACCCTTAGGGACCCTCCCTAGCAACAAGTGTTTCTTGTTTTTGTCTTTTTTTCAAGCCGTTCTCAGCATGCCTTTCACCCAAGGCAGTCCTGCACAATGAATGGTATGCTTCGTGCTGCCTTACATCACACATCTTCTGGATTCTAACTGGGGTTGCTCACTTAGACGATAACGAATCCTGCTTCTGCGTTTGCCTCTGGTGGCACAGTGGTTAAGGATTCACTCAGCTGCTAAGCAGAAGGTTAGAAGGTTAGTAGCGCAAGCCCACCAGCAGCTTTGCAGGAGAAAAGCCTGGAGACGGGCCCATATACAGATGGTAGTCTTTGCGAAAAGGGTCAGTTCTCTCTCACTCGGGGTCACGAGGAGTTGGAATGAACTCAAATATACACAGCAACAACCATCCCCATCTTAACCTTAAGAATCCCACCATTCCTCTTCTTGGGCATCTCAATCTAGAAAAAGCAGCAATACATATTGTACTCAAAAGGGCATTCTCTGGGGGATGGCACAAGGGAGCCTAATAATGAATAAAATAACTTGACCTTTAGAGAAATAGGCTACCACTGTCAAGACGGACATCTCCAGAAGTCAGGTGGAGGAAAAGTAAATGAGGCTTTGGACCAAATGGAGCTGGCATGGAGGCTCAGTGCCAGCATTCACTCACGCTGTGATCTGGAGATTATCCACTAACTGTGTGACTGTTCACTAAATGCATGGCCTGCAAACAGGGAGCCCATCTGAGGGAGTTTATTCAGCTATAAAACTTCAGGTAATAATGTTTGCCTTATAGTGAGCAATGGAGCCCTGGGGGCAGAGTGGGTTCCATGTTGAGCTGCTAGTTCAAGGCTAGTAGTTCAAACCCACCAGCTGCTCCTTGGGGAAAAAGATGAGACTTTCTACTCCTGTGAAGACTTACAGCCTCAGAAAGCTACAAGGAGAGTTCTACTCTCTTCCACAGGGTCGCTATGAGTCAA
The DNA here is from genome assembly GCF_000313985.2 of Echinops telfairi. Classification (NCBI taxonomy): domain Eukaryota; kingdom Metazoa; phylum Chordata; class Mammalia; order Afrosoricida; family Tenrecidae; genus Echinops; species Echinops telfairi. Next base: position 18,240,737 of record NW_022103951.1, read on the forward strand.
AATTGACTCGACGGCAGTGAGTTTGTTTGTTCTTTGGGGAGTGATATAAAGCATTTTTAAAGGACTAGACATAATACAGGCAAAATACTTGGCACATAGTATATGCTCAATAAGTCGTAGTTGCTCCATCATTAGTACTACTCTTCTGAATGTGATTATGGAACACAAATACTGCTGTTGATATCATTAACATTATGAACCCTACTACCTCTACTAAGGGGCCCTGGTGGCACATTGGTTAAGTGCTTGGCTGCTGTTAAAACCCACCCAGAGACACCATGGGAGAAGGATCTGGCAATCTGCTCCCATAAAGATTGCAGTTCCCAGCTGTTCTGAAAAAGAGCACATTAAAAGGTCCTGGATAGAATGGAATAAAAATGTGAAACAAAGCTGAAAATCTTAAGGGAGACCAAGCTTCCTGGTTATAAAGAGACAGATGGTCCTTGGTCAACCTTCAGGTTTGAAACAGAACCCACTTCCATGGTTCAAAAAAGAATCAACCATGTAAGATCAAAAGGGCAGCATTTGCTCAAGGATGGAATTAGAGGGTTAGAAAAGAAAGAGGAACACAAACATAGGAAGCAGTGGGATAAGTGATGTTGCAGTGAGGAGATTACACTGGAGGAGTTGAAACAATGCGTATGAGTGGTTGAATATAAAACTGATACATCTGCTCTGGAAACCATTTTATCTAATCCATAATAAAAAGTTGCAGCCTAGCAAACTCTATGGGACAGTGCTACTTATGATGGAATTATGTCTTGACAAACCATTCTTTTTTTAAAAAAATATTTTATTAGGGGCTCATACAACTGTTATCCCAATCCATACACACATCAATTGTGTAAAGCACATTTGTACATCGTTTCTCAAAACATTTTCTCTCCACTTAAACCCCCGACATTAGGTCCTCATTTTCCCCCTCCCTCCCCGCTCCCCCCTCCCTCATCAGCCCTTGATAGTTTATAAATGGGTATTTTGTCATATCTTGCCCTGTCCGACGTCTCCCTTCACCCACTTTTCGGTTGTCTGTCCCCCAGGGAGGAGGTCACACACAGTTCCATGTAATCGGTTCCCTCTTTCCTACCCATTCTCCCCTTACCCTCCCTGTTTTGCCACTCACACCACTGGTCCTATAGGCCTCATCCGTCCTGGATTCCCTGTATTTTCAGTTCCTATCTGTACCAGTGTACCTCCTCTGGTCTAGCCAGACTTGCAAGATTGAATTCGAGTCATGGTAGTGGGAGCGGGGAGGAAACGTTTAGGAACTAGAGGAAAGTTGTATTTCTCATCATTGTTACATCGCACCCTGACTGGCTCATCTCCTCCCCGAAACCCCTCTGCAAGGGGATCTCCAGTGGCCTACTAATGGGCTTTGGAACCATTCTTACACCCTCCCTTTAAATATATATGGATATGTTCCACATACGGTGCTGCAGCACATAATTTGTTCATGTCATCATTCTCTGATGTATAGCAACATTTCGCCTGGTCTACAATAAAGCTAGTGTCTAGAGTTGTAAAGAATAGAGCTGGGCAATGTTCAACTCTTAACAACATATGACAATTGAATTCTTCATGCACTTGACAACCCTTATGACTTTGAGTTCATTGTTACAACATGGGTGCCTACTTTGTTGTAGAGCAGGCCCATAGCCCCAATCTGATTCAGTGTCCCATCCCATAGAAAGCATCTGCTGTTGATGTGAAGCTGAATCCTTTGAGTTTCTCTAATGGTAGTAATACCTACAATGGTTCCATCCCCCAAATCAAAAGAATGACCAGGTTTATAAAGATACTGATAATAAAAGGCAATAAGAGAAACAGCAACAACAAAAATAGAGGCATTCTACTTACACTAGTGCTGACTTACAATGGAGTCCTCCGAACAGAACCTCACTATAAATTGGGGACTATCTGAATATTTCCAATGCAATTTACCATTCCTTGATGCTCTGGGGTGCTCTGATGGGAAGTCAGTGGTCCTCCTCTATCATTAAGGAAGTCAAACGAAACCCACTTCTCTCTATTCTATCCTGTAGACTCTTCACTTTCCCTCCACATTTCTACAGAGCTGTTTCCAATGGATGCTCTTTAAACTTCAATCCCAAAGCCTTTGTCCTTTAGGATTAACAGAAAGAAAATACTTCTCAACTGACAACTTCATGGAAGCAGACAGGCTCGTTCTCTCTGCAGCGTGGCTGGTTGATTTGAAACCCTGACCTTTCGATTTGCAACCTAACCCTTAAGCCAGTGTGCCACCAAGGCTTCCAACTATCCAGTCAATCTACCCTGGTCTATTGCATCGGTGACTTCCTTTTTGAACTGGGTCTTTCATTATAAACTTCTTGCAGTCGTTGACAAAAGGGAAATATGAGAATCATTAAGGTTCAAGGCCATCTATTTTATCCTTCAGTTTTTGGTTTAGACACTATTTCTAATGTTAAATGACCACATTAATCAAATCTTAACTTCCCACCTTCAGCCTATGACTTGCATTTCGTCCTACTGGACGAAATTGTTGAGTAATGAGCTCCAACTAGTGTTTTTTTTTTTTTTTTAAGACCCAAGTATTTAATCCACCAGCACAAAGTACCCTATAGAGACATTGTATACACAAATAGCAATGAGCAAATGTTTCCTTTATTTTTATAATTGTTTTGGAAAACCCAGTGATTGCCAAAGACAGCATGCACATGGTCAATTTGGATTCATCCCAGTCTTTAAAAAAAATCCACAAAACATGTTCATAGTTGTAATGTATACAGTTGAAGGGCTTCCCCCAGCCCCTCCCTGCCTTCCAGCTGTACATTTGCAATGTTTAATTTAGGTTACATGTCTATGAAGGATGTAATTGATACGATCCAGAAGTCTGTTAACCATTTTAAATGGCCATTGGTTTCACCAAATTCCATGCTATGCCGTAAGAACGTGGTCCACACTTCAGCTGTTTTCCAGTTACTGTCAAGTCACTTCCAGTGCACAGCAACCCCATATACGAGAGGCCTTACAAAAGTTCGTAAGAAAAATGGATGAAACCATCATGGAATTTTCCCACACATTTTGGAAGACCTCTGATATGTAAGAATCAAGCTGTGCTCCACGGGGGTTTTAATGACTGGCGCTTGGGTTAGGGGTTGGGGCAGGGTGATCACCAGGTCTTTTTTCCCAAGGCATCTCTGGGTGGACTCGAGACTCCAACCTTTCTGTCAGCAGCCAAGTGCATGAGCTATTTACACTACCCAAGGATTCTGTTATCCACACCAGGTTACATTAATGAGGATACAACTTCCCTGATCGATTTTGCTGTTACCAAAGCAAATAATAATAGTAAGAATGTATTGCCATTGAGTGGATTCTGACTCACACTGGGTTTCCCAGATCAAAATCTCTTCAAGGGAATAGAAAGCCTCATCTTTCTCCCTCGGGGTTTCTGGTGGTTTCAAACTGCTGACCTTGTGGTTATCAGTCCAAAATGTATGGAATATGCCACCCTGGAAATAAACAAGAGGCCTGGGGAGTCACCTTAGGCTTGGTAAATCCCAGTGGAAACATCTAGCTTTGCAGAGCATCTCAAAAGGTTTTGGAGTAACGTGCTTCTCCCTTGAAGCCCACCCCCCATCTGTTAGTCTGTATGCCTCATTAGTTATTCTCCATGTACTCAATAAATTCATCCTTGAGGTTTTTCCTATTTTGTGGAATAAACACACTTTTGCACTTTCCCATCACATTTCCACAGAGCTGTTCTAAATGGAAGCTCTTTAAACATCAATTCCAGGCTTAATGCATTTGGGAACAACGCTGCTACACTACACAATTCAAAAAACGTAAAAACCACTTTAGTTTCCACGTTTTAAAGCCCAAGTACCTTAGGATTAACAGACAAAATGCTTATCAATCGACAACTGAAGCTTTCGTTTTGTGGCTGCAGCACTGGGCTCAAACATTAAGAATAATGGTGAGGATCGATGACACAGGACGTGGTAGTGCTAGGTTCTCTCGTGCATAGGATTGCTATGAGTCAGAACCAATGAGACAGCACCTAACACCAACAAAAAGGCTATCTAGTGATAGGGGGTAGTAACTCTCCACGCCCTTGGAGGGAGGCCTTTCCTTTTCCCCCAGCACATACCCAGGTGAGACTAGGGCTTTTGAGTTGAGAAGGAGCTGAGCTATATTTGCAATCTTCTACAGCAGTGGTTCTCAACCTATGGGTCACAACCCCTTTGGGGGTCGTACGGCCCTTTCATAGGGCTCACCTGATTCATAACAGTAGCAAAATGACAGTGATGAAGCTGCAACAAAAATAATCTTATGGTTGGGGGTGGGGGGTTCACCACCACATGAGGAGCTGTATGATAAGGGTTGTGGCGTGAAGAAGGTTGAGAACCACTGCTCTATAGGGTCTCACCATGTCAAGTAGTTGCACGAGATATAGCTCAACAGAATCAGAATCTCCCCTTCGGGAGAATTGGGAAAACGGGCCACACAAGCATAGGACTTTCTCCATCCCCTAAATTCATTCTCAAGGTTCAGACTAAAGTGCCACATTAGTATCCCAAACTCTGCAGAAGCCCCAGGCTACTCATTCCCTCATTCACCTACCCTCTAATCCAGTCACCCACCCTGCCATTGCTCCATCGGATCTTTGCTGGAAATCTGCTGTGCAGGCAAGCATGGGGTTAGTTCCTTTGAATCCAGTGGGGAGAAAGAAAGATATGGTCCCTGTCCTCATAACATTGTCCTAAAGGAATTCATGATTTTTTTCTGTTTCAAGTCCCAACTATAGGCAGAGGCAGGGGAAGTCTCAGTATGTGCAGATTGAGACCCTTGGCACTAGTGGATTTAATGTACATTCCACTTGAATATTTGGATAGACATCTAACTTGAATGAAACTATCCTGATTGAAATAAATGACTTACCTATGACTCCATGGATGAGATATTGGGTCCCAGGTGACACAGGAAAGATCGACTCTCAAATTCTGAAATGAAGCATGAGCCTCGAGAATTAGTTGTGAACGTCTATGAGCCCCAGACATTATGGAATCAAGAGCTGAAACCATTTGTCTTGACTACTAACAGCCCAGACAGTAGACTAATGACAGGCAGTCCTCTTCCAACTGGCTAGTCAATCCAATTTCCAAGGTCTTGCAAAGGCCAAGAATCCACTTTCCAAAGGCCGATAGGCAGTATCAAGGGATCTGCTTCCGTCTGAGCTTCCATCTCAACCCAACAAAGCACTTGTGCATCTCTGATAAACAAAGTTCCCCAAACCCTGCTATCTATATAATAGGAGCATAAGAACTGAACTTCTTGGTGTTGGTACATCAAATAACACCTTGTCCTAATTTGCTCTAAAAAGTCTCAAGTGCTAAATGACCATTAAGATTCAACTCATGCAAACAAATTGGGTTTGCCCAGAAAGGCAAGGATACTCACTGTCTTTCATCCTCCATCTGATCACAAGGGATGGCCATAACCCAAACCCAACCGAACCCAACCCAACCCACTGTCATGAAGTGAATTCTGACTCATAGCAACCCTACAGCGCAAGGTAGACCTGTCTCTGGGTTTCTGAGAATGTAACTCTTTATGGGAGTAGATAGCCTTTCCATCTTGAAGCAGCTGATCTTTTTGAACTGCTCATCTTGTGGTTGGCAACTCAACATATAGCCATTAAGCCATCAGCCAGAATCAAATATCCCTGGCATCCCACCATAGAGTGGGTTCCTAAGGCATGTTTTATAGGCCTAGGCTTTAGTTAGAACTAGGAATACACCTTAGGAGTTAGAGACCCAGAACAAGCGTGTCAAATTCTTTAGCAATGCTATTCCACCTGGACAAAGCACCCAGTGCCTTTCTGATTGGGGCCCCTCCAAGCAGCTCCATGAATTTGTCATGGCACAGTCATATCAGCCTTTCCCAGGGCACATCAGGTTATTTTCTTTCATGAGTACCGAAGATGACACTCTTCATTAACGTGGCATGGAAGTCCCTTTAGGCATATTTTTAAAGCTGATCTATGTTTTTTAAAACGATTGACTTATTGTGGAGTCGATAGCTACAAAGAGTTTGTGTTTCCACTTCAGGAAACCAGTTAAGTGGCAAGACTCAGAAGACCCTTATAATTGGGGGGTGTCATGAAGAAGAAATGCAATCTGTGACTTCATTTCTTCAGTTATCATTATGTAAAATAGATTCTCATCACAAAGAATAAACAGATGAAAGAATATAAGACCCACAAGGATAACATGTGCTTGCAGCAATTTGAGAGGTCACAGGCAGTGTAAATCCCTTGATTATTACCAGGCCGAGATGAGCTTGTCAATCGGGAGATAGAGCATTATGAAGTCATCCTTCTGATGTAGATCCAGCAGCACAATCTAATGGTTTCACCCTTAGATTACTTGAAATGCATAAAATTAGATATGGGAAGCATTTGCTATTATTTTAAAAGCACAGCTTCCTACTAAATTGCTTTCATTAAATAAAATAATGTTGCGTTGTAAGAGCATATGTATTTCTTAGTAATGCTTCACAGTTCTTTGTCCGCAATTCAATACATCATCTCATGCCTGTCAACACATATAGTCTTAAGATTTATTGCATGGGTCATTGTGCAGTAGATAGCTTCTTGGCCGGAGAGCAATTTCTCCAACTAATTTAATCAAAGTGTGTTTATAATATAGTGAATTGTGGTTTGATGTCTCAAGTATGTATTGATGTCTTCAGGACCGTATGATTTAATTCTATCCAATTTTGAAACAGAACCAAGATTTGTCTTTATGCGATTTCTGTTATACACAAAAGCACCCTTAGTGGCATTAATATTATTCATGTGATCTTTTATTGGTGATTGTGTTTGCACAGCCATCCTTCTGCTGACTGCTGAGATACTGTGAGCAAAGGGAAAAAAGGTCTTAGTTGGTGGAAAGATACAAACGAGAGCTCAGAAGGAGCAACAAACCTGACAGTTATTGACCGAAAAGGGAACCAATTTGGCTGAAGTTGAGCACTCATTTTGTAGGGCAGTGGTAATTAATTATAGCTGGCTTCTATTGGGGAAAGTTTAAAGCCTATTGCACTACTCAGGAGTTTGAATTTGATCCGTTAGGAATGAACAGGTTGTAGAGTTTTGAGGATGGATAGATATTTGTTTCCTAAGGATGCTATAGGTGTCTGGGTGGTGTAGTGGTTGCAAACTGGGATGCCAACTGCATGACCAGCAGGTCAAAACTACCAGTTGCTCTGTAGGAGAAAGTCAGCTTTCTACTCCCATAAGGAGTTTCCGTTTTAGAAACTCACAGAGGCTGTCTCCCCTGCCCTGTAGGATCACTAAGAGTCGGCACATTGACTTGATGACAGCTTGCTATGTTTTGAGGGCTACTATACCAATGACAAACGTAGAGGCTCATAACAACACAAATGTATTCTCTCATTGCTCAGAAGGTCAGAAGTCCAAACTCAAGATGTTAGCAGGGCCATGCTCCCTCTGAAGGCTCTAGAAGAGGATCGTTCTTGGTCTCTTCTGGTTTCTAGTGGCAGGTGGCCATCCTTGACATTCCTTACCTTATGGATGCATCATTCTTGTCCCTGCCTCTGTCGTCACGTGCCTCTCTGTATGACTGTGGTTTTTTCTTGTTGAAAGAATACCAATCATTGGATTAGAGCCTGTCTTAATCCACTTTGACCTGACTGAAACCTAAAAAATTACCCTTTTTAAAAAGTCTTATTCTGAGTTTCCAGGTAGACATGAATACGGGGGAGGGCACTATGGAACCCAGTATAGGATGGGGTTGGTAATGTAAACTTACTGGGAATATTACTTGGTGGTCATGTCTGGGTAAAACTCAATTGTCTGGGCAAGAACTAAAGAATGAAAACCAATGTTTCACAGAGGAAGATGGTTAGCGTGACAATCTTGGGAAAGAAAGGGTAGATTGAAGCCAAGGGTTACTTTAAAAGAAGGAGGGACAAAATCTTCAACGTTGATTAGATAGAAAGCTTGGAGGAGAGGTAAACAGCTAAGGTTATGTTATTTTGTTTTAACCTGGAGTATTCGAATATCCTATTTAAAGACCAGACTTGGGAAGAACTTTCAAAAAGATAGATGATACCGTTAGGACAAGTTGAGCTTGAAATAAGAGGGGACCATCAAAGCAAAACATTAGCAACATACCAGCTGTCACCGAGTCAATCCCAACTCATAGCCACTCTGCCCTATGTGTGACACAGAAGAACTACCTTTCATAGGGTTTTACATGGCTGGCTTTCCAGAAGTCCATTGTCAGGCTGTTCTTCCAAGCACTTCTGGGTAGACTAGAACTGCCAACGTCTTGGTTAGCAGATGAGTGCATTTCTTGTTTGCATCACTCAAGGTATAAGTTGGTCATAGGCATGGAAATGAGAGACCAAAGCTTAGGTCAGAGTTGGGATCCGAGATATACATTTGAATATTGCTATGACAGAGGAGAGATTTGAAGCTGGTGGAGGATATGTGTATGATATATATGTGTACGGTGTCACTGTTATAGCCTAATTGTTTGGAGATGGAAAGAACACGTTCTTCTAGTGGAAAACTCACTTGCGGTCAAGAGTGTGCAGTGCCAGATCCTGCCTTTAATTATAGTAAATGGGTTTGATTTGAAATGTATTCATTAGCTGGACAAATGACACTTTGTTCAAATAAGAATATGTTTGAGGATGGTGATATTAGCAGAAAACAAAACTCCTCTATATGACCTACTATCGCCATTAAATAATTTATCAAGCTGTCTCTGGTATCCTCAGCATACCCTCTTCTCAGTGATCTTCCAAGGCCACAGACATTTGGAGCTGAAACGACAAGAGTCGCAATAAAAGTCCTGAGTACAGAGTCTAATGCCTCTGATCTCCAACCAGGGAGAGCGGAGCATCTTTTCTGATCATAAGCAGATGAGTTTGGGTCCTTGCTTGGCAGGCTGCCCTTTTCCCCTTTCAGCGCCACTTTTAAAATGTTTTAAATGACATCTATAAGTAAATGAGAACACCCTGGAGCAACTTCACCAAGGATTTCTTATCTTCTTCTTATGCACATCCTGAACATCTGAGTTCTATCTACATTTTGATTAGAATGCAGAATTGTCAATGGTGTCAAAAGGATGGGTGAAGGAGGAACTCATACTCTTTCCTGTGCCAGGGCTTTGAATCTCATTTGCCAAGTTTTCCAGCCCTGCTGTGCTTTCTTTGTGACTGCAACACCACACTCTTTCTCTGTGCTTCCTGTTTCCCACTGTACACTGAAAGAGCTTGGGAAAGGCCAAGACTATGGCTTGGTGGTCAAGACTAAGCAATAGAGCCAAACGGTGTCCCTGAGAAAGGAAAGACACAAGTGACTTATAGGCATTGGTTTCTTACCACTTGGCTTCTTCTTTTTCTAGTCTTTTCTTAAATCTAATAAAAACCTTGAGCTGAAGTTACAACATTGTGGGTAAGTGGTTCTCCAACTTGTGTGTGCATTAGGTGGCCCTAGAGGATTGGTTCAAACATAGATTTCTGGGCCCTACCCCCAAGTTCCACTTCTGGTGAAATAATGATCATTAAAATCAACAAACCAAATTTTTATACTATTGGTTTGGTGCGGCATAAATTTGGGTTGACTGGGAGTTTGTTGGAGGCATTAGGAATACTTGAATGATTGAACAAAGCATTACCTTTGATCTTCAAATCCAAAAAGGTCTGTTAATATGCTACCATGAGCAAGCAGTGTTTCCTTTCCCTTCTAACCATATTGCTTTAATAACATACCTGGAACTTTGAGGACAAATTCACAGAAATCCATACTTTAAGATACATTTAATTATTTCTATACTTGTTTACATACGACAGAGTATCATCTTTTCAGCAGGATCGTGGAACAAAAAAGACCCTACCGTTAAGTTTACTCTGACTCCTAATGGCCCTGTAGGACAGGGTAGAACTACCTCATAGGTTTCCAAGGGTGTGAATCTTTATGGATTTGGACTGTCACCTTTTTCCCCCTCTAAATTGCTGTTTGGTTCGACCTGGTGACCATTTGAATGGTTAGCAGCCTCTTGTGGAGCCCTGGTGGTGGTAGTGGTGTGGTTATACATTGGGCTAAGATCCACACGGTTGGCATTTTCAAACCACCAGCAGATCCGAGGGAGAAAGACTGGGTTTTTCACTTACAGTTACAGTCTCGGAAACCCACAATGTGTGTGTGTGTGTGTGTGTCCCCCAGAGAGATAGCAGGGACTCAATGGCAGTGAGTTTGCTTTTGGTTTAACTACTGTGCTACCAGGTCGCACCATCTCGAACACAGACAAGAGAGGCATATTCTAGAGCCCCATCCTGAACCAGGAATTCTGGGGATGAGTCCCAGAAATCTGTAGTGGAGCATGCGCTCCAGAAGATTCTAATGTACTGTCAAGTCTAAGAACCACTTATTCCTCTACAACCTAAAAATATGCAAAGAGAACATTCATTCTAGAAACAAAACAAGTGATATTTGTTGCTATTGTTGTGTGCCTTCCTGCTGATTCCTACTCTTAGAGTGGTTGTTATCTTTACAGACTTACATGAGGAGCCCTAGTGGTGCTCTGGTTAGAGCACTTGGCTGCTCACCGACAGGTCAGGAATTCGAACCCACCAATCACTCCCAGGGAAAAAGATGAGACAATCAAGTTCCTTGTGGCCCCCTCATGGGGTCAGTCCAACTCTGTCCTGCATGGTTGCTATGAGGCAGAGTCAACGAGAAAGCAGTGGATCTAAAGTTGAGGATTGCCACAGAGCAGATTGCCAGGTCTTTTCTTCTGTGGAGCTGCTCGGCGGATTTGAAGTGACAAGCTTTGTTTCACAGCCAAGCGCTTAACCATTGTGTGGGTCACCAGACATGAAATAATATTTGCCCGTGCAGAATGGTGAGATCAAAGACTGTCACCTCTTTTCTCTTGAAATGTATTCAACACATTTCCTCCAACCAACATAAAGTACCTACGGAGTGTGAGGGTTTGCCTTACAAAAAGACACTGAAGGACAAACATCTATTGTGGAACTAATTTGACATCCAGATCTGGCCAAAAGGTTTTGATGGTATCAGCGAAAAACCTTAGTTAAGTAGAAAGCCCAGAACCTGTGCGTTAATGAGTAGCTGGCAATGCCATCATCTGCTTAAGAGAGGAAAGGGGATAAGATCAAAATTATTCCATCTCTGAGTGCTGGAGGAAGCAGAGCTTCAAGTGATTGACAAACAAGTATGGCATTCATCCATATCGGGATTTTATAGACATCAATTGTCCGGTGCTCTAAGCTTCCCTCTAAGGTATTATTAAGACAAAACACACAACGGTAAATAGAATTGATGGAGACTGCAGCCAGTGATTGCAAAGTCCACAGTCTGCGTATGCTTACAGCCCAACACGTATACTTAGCCATGGAAAGGACAGACTAATCCTAGAACCGTGCCGTTCTTACTCTTGACCATGCCCTTGCTAGAAACCAGGATCCAATGTAAGGTCATTTCTTACTCTTCCCCAGGCTGAATCGTTTGCTCCTCTGAAGCAAAGCGAACATACACCATAATTCAAACATTGCACTTTGTCCATTACTTAAAGGTCTTTTTTTAATTAAAGATTATTTTGGTCATTAACAAAACAAGTTCAAAAATATATTATTAATACCCGAAGTCTGAGATTTTAAGCACACTTCTACATTTCCATAGTAGGAAATGGAAAACATTAGAGGAATGAAGTTAAGTGGACCTTTTTAAGTGGTTTGGATGGACAGAAACAATGTTATGTGTAAATTAATAAAAAGTGTTTAGGGTTTACATTTTTTTAAGTTGTTGTTGTTATTGTTAAGAATCTCCGCAGTAAACCATACACTAATTGAACAGTTTCTGCTGACACCATCTAGTGGCCCTGATGACTTCTTTCACTGTGCAACCATGCCCCCCTGCTTCTCTGATTTGTTCTTGTCCTATTAACTTGAATTTCCTGGTCCTAAGATACTGCTCTAGGCTGACAAGATGCTACGCAATCCCAAATAGATAGTTCTTAAAACAGCATAATTTTCAAGTCAGACCTTCATTAAAAAAACGTAACAAAACAAAAACCCTAGCGTAACTATACTCTTGTTTGGTTTTAAGAGAACTTCAGATGGAAAGATGATCTCAGGACAATAGTTTCAGGGGTCACCGAAACTTCCTGACTCCAGGAAGTCTAGAGTCCATGAGAATTTAAAAATCTGCTCGGCATTCTGCCCTCCCCCTTTGGATCAGGATTGTTCTATAGAATCTTTGATCAGATTGTTCAGTCGCTAGGCACTATCCAGTTCTCCTGGTCTCAGGGCAAAGGAGGCTGTCGTTCATGAAGGCAATTAGCCACACATTCCATGTCTTCCTTCTGTTCCTGATGGTCCTTTCTGTTCTTGCCCCTCGGGAATAGAAACCAATGGTTGTCCCTTCGATGGCCAGTTGTAAGCTTGTAGGGTCCCAGGTATGAAGCAACCTATTGGAAGGCAGACTAAAAGCACTAAACAAATTATTGACCCAATTAACTAGGATATTCTGTGTAGCTACAACCCTAAACCTTCAAACCGAGAAACCAAATTCCATAAGCTTTTTAGTTGTATAGAACCAGCCTCAGCAACCACATTTTTGGGATCATTTCTGTAAATATCGATACCACACAACTTTTGCTATTTGCATCCTGACAAGCATGTAACTTCTTAACAGTGGTTACAGTCGTTGGCTGGGCAACCGTGTCTTTAATCCATGCGCCATTTCCATCGCCATCCCTCGCCCTTCCCCGGGCACCATCAATAAACGTTTGTTTATGCCTGTCTTTTTATGTAAGGAGGTCATAGAAATATTTGTTCTTTTGTGATCAGCTCATTGCACAGAGTATAATGACTTCCATGTCCATCCATACTGTAGCATGTAACAAGACTAAATTTTCTCCTCATAGGCTAAGTAGTATTCCACTGTATGCACGTGCCACATTTTGTTTACCCAGTCTTCTGTTGATGTACATTTCGGTTGTTTCCACATTTGGGCTATTGTGAATAGTGCTGTTATGAACACTGGTGTACAGTTTTCTTTGTGAGTCTCTGCTTTCAAGTTTTTAGGGTCTATACCTAGGAGTGGAATTGCTGACTCCTGGTAGTTGTATTTTTTGTTTGCTTGTTCTTCTCCCAGAACTGCCACACCGTTTTCCACAATGACTCTATCATTTTGCATCCCCATCAGCAATGAGTACCAGTTCCAGTTTCCTACATCTTCTCCAACAGAAGTTGTTTTCTGTTTTTATTTTGCTTTTTGTTTATCTTAGCCCTTCTCAAGGGAGCGAGGCGGCATGTCATCGTGGCTTTGCTAAGGATGCTGAGCAGCTTCCCTTGTGTTTGTTGGTCATCGGAATGACCTCCTTGGAGAAATGTCTACTCACTCTTTTGCCCATTTTATGATTGTGAGAATTGGCTTTTTATCGTTAAGTTGTTAACGTTTTACATGAGTTTGATTAATAGATTCTTGTTGGATATATGGTTTTTTGAGATATTCTCCCAGTTGGTAGCTTGTCTTTTTTGGGTAATTATTAAATTAATTAATTAGAATTGGCATATTATTCACATTTCATAGAATTCAATAGTTTGATCATATTAAGAAGAGTTGTGCAGTCATCTCCACCATCAATTTTAGAATATTTTCTTCTGCCTCATACTCATTGTTAGTCCCCCATTTCCCCTTCCCCTTCCCTGCCATGTTCCTAGGTAACTATTAATCCAGTTATTGGCTCAATAGATTTACCTATCCTAGATTTCATAGACAGAAGAAACATACAAAACAAAATCAAGAAACAAACAAACAAAAAAAACTAACAACGACAAAATATTAAAAACCTCAATAGAAAAGAAAACAAAATATTAAAAACTGAACTTTTAAAATGGGTCAAAAGGGAGTTCAAATAATATGCTGTTACATTTTAACCTAACTACGTCTGCCATCTGAGTGAGGCATCAAGACTACAAGGAAGCAGCACACCAGCCTGTATGGTCCAAGGTGTATAAATAATACAAATGAAATCCAGATGAGGGAATGGTATTAGGGGTTAAATTCACAACACCCAATTTGCAGAAGACTCTGGATGACAGTGGAAGCCCAAAATCATTTTGCAGGGCCCCGACGAGGATTCAACTTTGATCAGTCTGCAAGTCTACAGATGTGAATCGTTTTGCTATCAGACAGAGAGCATTATGAAGTAGATTTGGTAATGTCTTTTAATTAACAAAAGTTTTAATATTTGTGAGATCTATTTATTTTGTCTTCTGCTGTTTGTTCTTTTGTTATAGGATTAGATAATTCATTGCTAAAAGCTAATCCTAACAACATTTCCCCTGTTTGTTCTTCTAAAAATCTTATGGTATGCACATGTAGGTCTGTAATCTATTTTGACTTTGTTTTGTGTATGGTATGAAGCATGGGCCCTGTTTCATTTTTCTACATGTGGAAATATAATTTTCCCAACACTATTTAATACAGACTCTCCCTATCCAATGGACTTCAGCACCCTGTCAAAAATCAGTTGACCATAGAATAATTGACCATATTTTTGAATTTAATTTTATTTTATTGGTCTCTGTGTTTATTATTGTACCAGTCCTAGGCTGTTTTAATTACTATAGCTAAGAATATATTTTAAAAGAGGAAAGTGTGAGTCTTCCCTATTTCTTTCTTCTTTTAACTTTAGCTATTCAGGGCCTCTTGCCATTCTATATAATGTTGAGG
>NW_022103951.1:18256231-18257973 GCF_000313985.2 Echinops telfairi
AAGGGGGTGATCAGTTGCCCACTGATGGGCTTTGAGTCTCCACTCTGAACTCACCCACCTTTACAATGATGTGATTTTTTGTTTTTTATTTTCTTTTAGCAGTGATTCTTGTTTGTGATCTTGTATCCTGCAGGGGGGATCATGTCATCATGTCATCTGTGAATAGAGATTATTTTACTTCTTTCCAATCTGGATCCTTTTTGTTTTATTTTTTCTGCCTTTTTATTTTGGCCAAGATTGCTAGTCCATGAATGAAGAAACGTGTTAAGAGTGCACACCCTTGTCTTTTCCCCAATTTCAAAGGGAAAGCTCTCAGCTTTTCTCAGCTAAGTATAATGTTGGCTGTTGGCTCTTCATATATGCGCCGAAACATATTGAAGAATTTCCCTTCTATCCCAATCTTCTTTAGCATTTCATCAAGAGAGAGTGTTGAATTGTGTCACATGCTTTTTCTGGATACATAGATGGTCATGTGGATATTTTCCTTTTTCTTATTGTATGGTGTATGGGGTTGATTTATTTTCTAATGTAGAACCATCCCTGCATTTCTGGAATAAATAAACTCCGCTTGGTTATTTTAATATGCTTTTGTATTCTGTTTGCTAGTATTTTGTTGAGGAATTTTACATCGATATTCAGAAGAGATATTGGTGTGTAGTTTTTTACTATGGTACTTTTGTCTACTTTGGCTATCAGGGTTATGTTTACTTCATATAAATGAATGAGGATATTCCGTTCTCCATCATTTGCAAGAGTTTAAATATGAATCTATTCAGACTTTCCATTTCTTCTTGAATCAGCGTAGGTAAATTGTGCTTCTAAGAATTTGTCCATTTCCTTTCAGTTATTCTATTTGTTGGTGTATAGTTAATATTGTCATAATACCTTTTATTTATATTGGGTCGGTTTTAATATCCCTTCTTTCATTTTTTACTTTGGTTATTCATATCTTTTCTTTCCTCTCTAAGTCTAGCTAAAGGCTT
This sequence comes from Echinops telfairi, assembly GCF_000313985.2. NCBI lineage: Eukaryota > Metazoa > Chordata > Mammalia > Afrosoricida > Tenrecidae > Echinops > Echinops telfairi. The sequence continues at coordinate 18,257,215 of NW_022103951.1, forward strand.
GTTAATTTTATTGACCTTTTTAAATAACCAATCTCTGGGCTTATAGATTTTCTCGGTTCTTAATCTGTTTTCAATGTTATTTCTTTCTCGGACCTCTGTTATTTATTTTCTTCTGGCAGATTTAGACTTGGCTTGCTCTTCTCTAACTGCAACACCCTTAAGACTTTTTATGTATTGTTTAATATTTTCAGGATGCAGCACTTTTTGTATTAGGAGCTAGAGAGTGAGTATATTAACCTTTGTGGATTTAGCTCCTTAACTCTGCTGGTTCAGCAGCAAATTAATAGAGGAGAGGTGGCTTTGTTCCAATAATACTTTGCAGCTACAAAAATTTGAATTTCATGCGGTTTTCATGTGTCACAAACTTTTATTCTTTTGCTTTGTTTTCAAGCATTTATCATAGAAAAACCAGTCTTAGTTGACGAGATGTACAATAAACAAGCAATAGCTACAAAAAACAGGCTGTACCAAACAAAACAAAACAAAAACAAGTAATTTGCTATGTGGGCTATAGTTTGCTAAGCCCTGGTTTAAGAGATTAAACATTTTCCCAACTTGAAAACTTTCATATGAACAAAAGTAATTAAGCCAACTATTGTGCATCTGTTTTCCAGCTTTCCCAAAGTCTTTTCACCATGTAATTCTGGATTGACAGGTCTCATCTCTGTTGTTAACCTCATGGAATATGCTCAGAGTACTATGTGGAGAACAATTCTGAAGCTCAACAGAGCCAAATAAGCAGAGAGGGTGTATTGGTCT
>NW_022103951.1:18258459-18261191 GCF_000313985.2 Echinops telfairi
AGCCCCACATGTGATTATCGGCCAGGCTGGCACAATTAACTAACTCAGAGGGCAAAAGGAAAGCTCTCCAATTGGACTGTCTGTGACTCTTATACCTATGTTACCACCTTACGAAATGCTGCCTGCATGTTCCATTGAAGAACTTTAAGCAGTCCCTTTGAAACTGCTCACTCCAGGCACAAATTTCGTAATGGAGATTATGAGTGAGAAATCAGAGCCTGTCGAAGATTCCTAGTGGTCCTGGCTGCTTCACCTCACACTGCGTTTCAAGACTAAGGAATGTACTGATTGGTCAGTTGCTCACCTCTCCTTACTATAGAGAGAAATTGGGGACAAGGGTGGTGAGTGAACATCGCCATCTCTAATACATGCAAATAAGTAGCGGTTGTTAGATCACTAAATTATATAATATAAAGTTATAACTAAATGAATATAACCAGACAAATGTATTTATTTTTTCCATTAACATTTGAAAGCCCGTCTAGACCATAAACAGTATTTTCAGATTGTTCTCTGTATGTTATTGACTATCAGATTAGAATAATAAACACTGAGCCTCCTGATGGTGGAATTTATAAATATATAAAGTTGATTCTGTGGTGTTAATATAGAAATTTCAAATAAAATCTGACAAGGTAAATATGCTATCACATATCAAAATCGCTTAAATTGTAGTCCATGGAACACTAGACTTAAATATGTATGCAGATTGTGTTTTATTAGGTCTTTGAAGTTTGCTTGGCAGCTTGTCTTGCCAGAGCATTTGGAAATGGTAACAATCATAACCAATGAAAAAGGGCATTAAAACCCCCTGATATAAATCACACGTATTTGTGGTCTGTCGTGAGTCAAATCTGAAGATAGCCTTAAATTCCTGCAATGTAATTAAAACATCTTAAGAGTTGAGGTATATGTAAAGAATGTATGCTTTTATGCAGGTGGCATGTGTTAATACGGCTGTGTTTTCATATTAAGGGCTGTAATTACAGTTTCTTAGAAGAAAATATATGGGTTGTGGCACTCAACATGTTCATATCCTGATCGCGCTGAAGTGGCGGTGTTGGGTGTCAGGGCTCCGAACACGGTTCCTGAATGTCGCTCTGAATATTGTGGAATGAAACAAACCAGGTCTCTGTTTGCCTTGAAAGGTATCCAGACCTAATATTATACTTTAAAGACATTCTGAAGCCTTGACTTAGAAGCAAGAGCAAACATTCTTTAAGGCCTGGGCAAGTCCAAAAGGAATGACTCAACTCTCCTATTTCAGCCATCCGTTTTAATAGTAGTGCTCAATGGCAAGTCATTAATTCCCTGCAACCTGACTCTTAGGTGCAGGTCTCCAAAGGCTAAAATTAAGGGTATTTGTCTACTTACCTTGCTATTTGGTTGGGTATCAGAGTATGGAGAAGCACAAAGCTCATCTGTTAGCTTGGATTTCTGATTCTCAGCTGCTGTGTGCATCCATGCTGACAGCCCATGGCGGTCCTTCCCTGCATATTTAAATGGTCAGCTTGCGTCCCACTAAACCTCAATTTATGAATCAAAATTGTGAGGGGAAAAAATCAATAATTTTAGCGTGAAATATACAGAGAAGCCTCAATTTTATACAGCATGCATTTTACAATTTCGTCCTTCATACATTTGCCTTGGTACCCAAATTTTTGCTTAATATTAAGAAATGAATCCTGCTCACTTTCATTGCTACTCCTGAGAAGCATGCTCTTAGAGTATTTTTATTCTTCTGTGGTGGAAGGGCAGGGTTCTAAATTCCATCAAACAATAACATATTTAATAAACACTTTTCCTTATCAACAAAGACCATGACCACGACCTCCCCTATCCCTGAACAAGAGCACTGTGCACAAACTCTCTTGGGAAAGAGCTACCAAATTCCTTCCTTCTCCATCAAAACTAACTAACCAACTAACTAACTAACTAACTAACTAACTAACTAACTAACTAACTGTGTTAGTCTGGGATGACTACAGAAACAAATCCAGGGAGACTGATTGACAGGCGATTATGTAACCGCCACACTAACTAAACTAACTAACAGCCATTGAGTTGATACTGACTCAATGCGGTCCTTATAGGATAGGGTAGAGCTGCCCTGTGAGTTTCTGAGGCTGTAACTCTTTATGGACGTAGAAAGCACCGTCTTTCTCCTTCCTTCTCCTTAGGACTCTTAATATTGTCCCCTAAGCTAGTAGCAATGTGTCTTCAGCTTTCAATATAATCTGAGTAGATTTGTCAATAACAATGACTAGAACATACTAAATATGAAGGGACTTTGAAAAGTTTGTGGGAAAATCATGTTGAAAAAATAATGGGATTTTTGAAGCCCCTTTATTCAGTAACCTATGTTTATAAAATTTTGTTCAACAGTGTTGTATTTGCCTTCCCAGTGGTCTGTTCTCTAAGACCCTCTTCTTGGCTGCAGACTCAAGTCTCCCCATGGAAAAAACTGGAAAGCATAGAAAGCCTTGGGTTTTTTGTTTTTGTTTGTCCTGTGACAAACATATGTGTACATATAACAAAACATTTGCCTTGTGGTGCAACTGTCAGTACTGTGCATTTTGAATTGTTTTATCTCCCTGAACAGGGAACTTAGTTCCCCTTCAGCGATGACTCCCATTCTCCCTCCTACCAGTCCCTGTAGCCAATAATAAACTCGAGTCTTCAAGCATTTACCTATTTAGATATTTCATATAAGTGCAATCACATATTTTTTT
>NW_022103951.1:18261892-18273114 GCF_000313985.2 Echinops telfairi
ATCAAGCGGCCATCAAGCTCAGAAGCAGCAATCACATATTTACTCTTTTGTGTCTGACTTATTTCACTCCGCATAATGTTTTCTAGGTTTATCCAGATTGCTTAGCATGTATCAGGACTTCATTTCTCTTCATGGCTGAATACTGTTTCATCGTATGGCTAAACCACATTTTATTCATTCTTCTGCAGCGGTGGCATGAGTTGAGTTGTTTCTACCTTTGCCTGTTGGGAATAATGCCTGTGTCATATGGTGATTCTGGGTTGAACCCTTTGATGACCCGCCAAACTGCTTTGCACAGCAGTGGCACGAATTTCCAATCCCACTAACAATGGATGAGGGTTCCCAATTCTCCACGTCCTCACCAAAATTTCTGTTTCTCTGATCATTGCCCTCCTCGTGGGTATCTCATTATGGTTTGGATTTGCATTCCTCCTCATGCCTTTGAGCATCTTTACATGTGCTTGTTGTCCATTTGTATATCTGCTAGTGGTTATGTGTTGGCCTGCTGACTGTAGAATCAGTGGTTTGAAAACACCAGGTGCGCTATGGGAGAAAAATGAGACGTATTCCTCCTGTAAAGAATTACAGCCTTGGAAATCCACAGAGACAATTCTACCATGTCCTATAGGGCCATTATAGGTCTGAATCGGCTCGATGGCCGTGAGTGAGTTTGGAGAAACATCTGTTGAAATAGAAGGGATTATTTTAATCCCCGAGTAGTGCAACCCAACAAAAGGTTGATGGTTCTAGTTCACCCAAAGACATCTTGGAAGAAATATTTGGCCATCTGTTTCTGAAAAATAAGTCATTGAAAAGTTTCAGGAGCACAGTTCTACTTTGAAACACATGGGTGGGGGAGTCACCATTAAATTAACTAATTAGTTACGAGTTTCACTGCAGAAGGGGTGTTCGAATGAATATTATGTTTTCCCTGCTAAATGTTCTCAAAGTCACCACTTGCGAGTTTCTCCTGAAAAGGCAGAACTCTGACGGTTCAGAGAGGTGAAGCACTTGATTATGAACAGAATGGTCTGCATTTTGAACCTACAAGTTCCTTGGGAAAAAGAGAAGTTAGTCTGCTCCAATAAAGATGATAGCTTTGGAAGTCCTATGGGGCAGGTCTACTCTGAATTGGAATCGACATAATGGCAGTGGGATTTGCACTGGAAGGTCCTCAGCAGTTAGGAGCATGCAGTAGGGACCCAACACAAGTTGTGGTAGTAAAATGATTTCCTACTCTGCAGATGCATTCCAGGCAGAGAGTAGAGCCTGTGCACAGACGCAAGAACATTACAAATGTTTGGCTCCACCTAGGGCCTGGCTCAGAATAGTAGGAGCGGAACTGAAGAGTAAGCAGGCATGGAAGCATGTGTACCTATTCAAACGAGAGCTGAGGAGGGCTTCGTACATGAGAGAGTATCTAATGTTAACAGTTGCATTCAGTGATAGTTAGGGTCCCTGTAGACCACCACTGCTATCCATTTCCAAATGGGTTTTAGCACCCTCAATAGAAAACAACGTGCTTCTTCGGGAAGAACTACCCATCTCTCCTCCTGCCCTCCTCCCACGATTTGAAGTCTAAAGTTGAAGTCAGCAGCTGACATGGAAATTCTGACAATGATCACAAATTGGATTTCATGTTTTCGGGCAATGCAATCTTGGGGAAATCTATTTGTGTAGCTGTGTGCCATTTCATTGAAAATCTATGGGACGAAATCGTCTGTGAAATGTATGGGCATGTTTCTAATTTGGTGAAGGTTGATTTGCTTGTTACAAATTAAACTTTTACCAGTTGGACCTCAACACTTGAAAAACAAGTTCTTTATGGGACTTAAGCACTAACTGAACCCACCAGGTGCCGGGTGCTGTTTCAAGAGCTTGCACCTCTCTTCCCCGCTAATCACCATGACGGCCCGGTGGGGAAACTGAGGTACAGAATAACTAAGCACTTGTTGCAGGTCTCAGAGCTTGGATTTGAATCCACACACATTGGCACCACGTTGTATGTGCTTAACCATAATGCTCCTCAAATGAAATAATTGCATTTTTGTGCAACTCAAGTATATATGTGCATAAGAAAGAGGTTTAAATACAAGAGCAGTTGAATATTGGGAAAAGGTCTCAGCCCAGGAGTGCTATATGCAAAAAATATTATCTCTATATGTCACAATTCTGTTTAATTTTCTTCAGATTCTTGCTAGATCTGCCAAGTTAAGCTTTCCAGTCCCAAGGCCATTCCTCTCTCTGTCGGGTGTCGGAAGGATTCTTTCTGGCTGTTCAGAATGGTATCTGTTTCAGACTTCCACAAAAGGTTGGAACGAATGTAAGCTGTGCACCAGTGAACCCAGAAAATATCATTTGGTTATTTTTGTGCACTAAATTGGGGCTGGCAAACTACAGCCATGGGCCAAACCCCACTCCCCACTCTGTTTGTAAATAAAGTTTTATTGGCCCAAAGCCACACCCGTTTGTTTATATGCTGTCTATGCCTGGTTTGTGGACTGCAAGGGCAGTAGATTTGCATCGTTGAGACAGAGATGCCATGACCCATAAAGCCTAAAATGTATTCCCATCACAGGGAAAGTTCACTGACTCATATTGTAGATTCTAGAATTGTGCAGTCCAATAAGTGAACCAGTAGTCACTTGTTGCTGTTGGATGCTTGGAATGTAACTAGTGGGAATTGGGATGTTTTATAAGGGTTAATGGAAAGCCCTGGTGGCGTAATGGTTACAAGTTGGGCTGCTAACCACAAAGTCAGCAGTTTGAAACCATCAGCGGCTGCTCCTCTGGAGAAAGACTTGGCTTTCTACTCCCGTGAAGAGTTACAGTCTTGGAAACCACAGCTGTACCCTGCCCTATTGGGTCACTGTGAGTGGGAATTGACTTGATGGCAGTGAATCTGGTTTTTTCTTACTTTTATTATTATGTGTGAATACACATCAGATTGTGAAGACGTGGTAGAGAGCGAAAAGTGTGACATAAAACGACCCCATTTGTTGTTATACTGATTACTTGCTGACATTGTAATGTTTTGACTATTGGGTTAGGTATAATACATTATGAAAATGTCCTTGGCCCATTGTTTTTTTCTTTTCCCTTTTTCTAATGGGGCTGCTGTTGTTAGTTGCCATTGAGTTACCAACCCACGGTGACTCCTCTGGGCAGAGCAGAACTGTTCCGAGTTTCAGGCTGTGACCTTTGGGAAACGGATTCCCACGCCTCTTCCCCAAGCTGCTTCTTGAGTAGCTGTGGGCCGCCAGTTGTTCTTGCTGGTGGACAGTGCTAGCTGGAGTGTAGGATTTAGAGAACAAGTGATGCCTCGAAAAAGTCCCAGAGAAAGGGAAGACACAAAGCAATCGCTTGCATTTGCCAATATCTTTGAAAAGCCGTGAACTATGCCATTCGTACGACTGCTCCTTCTATAAGGGCATATTTAACAAATACAGATTATAGGACATCTATGGAAAAGGGCCTGAACTGAGTTCTCCCAGAATGTGACCTTGACTAAGAAATGGAACGGAGCATGAACTGGCAATGTCTGTAGAAAAAGTAGAAAGAGAAAGAGGGCATGCTCATGAGCAGTGTGTTGTTATCAACACATGGACTCCTTCTTCCTGGGGCCCACTGGGAGCATGTTTGGAAGGGCCTGGCTTAGAATAGATTTATCGTTAATGGCATCTTATGGAAAGGAAAAGGGAACCCAAGAGTAGTCAAATCCTTTGTCCCACTGACATGGCAATCCTGCTCTCATCACCAGGGACACTCACTCACGCCTTCCTCCTTAGTTCCATAGGGAGAGGCGAAGACACTGCTGTTTCGACGTGTTTGGCTTAGTACTCTGCAACCTAGTTTGGATATTCATAGAGCTTAAACACGTAAGCATCCACTTAAGTCTTATCTCTTTTATGCTCTGTTCCACATAAGACACTATCATAACGATGAGCTTTCAGGAGCCATTAGCCAGCAGACAAGATAATAGTAATGCGGGTAAAGTTTAGAAAACCTTCATAGAAGTCCCGCATCCGAAGCGCTGAACACATGACTAACTGAGGACTGGATTTTGTCACCGTCCCTTTACCTAGACCCTCTTCAGTTGTTGTCACCCCCTCTGGAACCTCTTGGAAACAAGTCTCTTTCCTAGTTTCTGACCAATGCTAATTATTTGTGGGCTTGAAGAACACTTGTACTGTTTCCATTTGAATAACCCCCAAAGACCTGGATATTTCCGTATGTTTCGACCACAGGCTTTAGGCTAGGTATCAGTTGATTAAGAACAGATTTTACATGTGATGTATACTTAATAAAGGGAGGGGAATGCAAACAGATGCTTGTAAAATCTAAATGTGTTAGGTTGTGTATATTTGCCCCTCTTTTGCTGACGACCTTTGGAAAGGTCATACCTATGCCTGCTGAACCTTAAATGGTCAGGGGATATCATTTCCCTGGAAATTTCCTGTTGTGACATGTCATCTTAAAGATAATCTCACTAAGACTGTATAACTAAAGAGATGGACTGGGCAACTCTACCTTGTGGCAGTCACCTCTAGAATGAAGACATTAAATAGTGGAATGCCTCAAAAGTATTCTGTAATCTCTGAACATACAGTGAATAATTTAATCCAAAAATGGAAAATCATTGAGATTTAGAAGTGAGTTTTTCTTTGGTGCAAAGCTGGGATTACGAAATTATTCCTAAATCACACTCTCCGCCGCATTCTTTGGCTCTTTGTTTTACCCACTGTGTTAGTCTTGGTAGACTAGGAACAAATTCATGGACGCTCATATGTGTATAAGAAAGAGCTTTATATACAAGAGCAGTTGAATATTGAGAACACGTCTCAGCCCATTCCAGATCAAGTCCATAAGTCCGATATTAGCCCATATGTCCAATACCAATCTATAAAGTCCTCTTCAGACTCACCCAACACATGCAATGATGCCGAATGCAGGAAGATCACAGGCCAATGGGTGAAAAGCCTTGTGGATCCGGTGTCAGGGAAGCATCTCAGCACTGAAAGGGGTCTCCATGTGGCTTCAGCTCCAGGACTCTAGCATAGCTCCATAGGTCTTCACAAAAGGAATGTCTTTCAGGGAGTGAGCATGTGTCCTGTCTCCAAAGAGCTATTTCTCTCCTTAGCACTTCCAAATGAGGTCATCAAGTTGTGACCTGATTGACAGGCTGAACTCCACCCATTCACTCTTAAGTCTCAAACTGACAACAGATTCTATAATTACCACATCCACCTTTTAAATGAGGTCATTATTCTTTCTTAAAGTTTCCTTCCTTGGGGCTCTGAGTGATTCAAAGCCAAAATTGAAGACTTCTTACTGATCTTCCAGCTGAGATGAAGCATGCCAAACAACCTCACTCTGAAAACCCGAATCAGAAGAAATATTGCTAAAATATTTTAAAATGTACTGTGAATAATATATAATCCAGTGACTTCATTCCAATGTATGGCAAGTCCATGTGCTTTAAAGGAGGACTACGCTCCATCGAAGTGTTGCTCCATCGAAGTGTTCCTCCCTTCCTCTCTCCTCCCTTTCTCTTTGGCCTGCACGCATAAAACTCCCTGCCATCAAGCCCATGTGGATTTCTGAACCTCTACATCTTGATAGGAAAAGACAGCCTCATCTCTTATAGAGCAACTGGTGAGTTCAAACCATGGACTTTGGGGTTAGCAGGTCAACTCCTAGTCCATGGTACCACCAGAGCTCCTGTACATTCCATGGGGCTTTCTTTCCGGCCCGGTGTATTTATTAGAGGCACTTCAAAGAGCCCCATAGTGTTTTCAGTGACTGCTTGAAGTAGATAGCCAGACCATTTTTCAGAGTCACACCTGGGTAAACTCAACCCTCCAACCATTCCAGGTAGTAGCTGAGCATGCTAATCATTTACACACCCAGGGGCTCTCAAGCAGGATGCACTGAAACGGAAACATTCCAAGGACCAGAGAGGGGCAGGATGGACCAGAAAGGAAAAGGAAACTTGAAGCTGGCCTGTTCATAGAACGAGGCAACCAGTCGAAGCAGCGGGACCTGAGAGGACGTGTGGAGGTGTGCATCCCACATGGGGCAGCAGCTTAGGAGGCGAGGGCTCCTTGTCCATGCTCTGGGATCAAAGACCATTTCCCATCTTTTCTGGAATGGCAGCCAAGCACAGAACTCTCCTGGAAGGCATCCGGGACGCTGAGCAGAACGGGGATCTGAGCCTATGTGGGTGTCTTGTTGGTATGGCCTCTTGAGCAGAACAGCTGCTAGGGCTAACACCAGGGTGTATACTTAGTTCTCCGGGCTATGGCAACTTCCAACCGCGCCTGCACTAGGAACGCAGTTCACATGAGATGATATGTCCGGTAAAAAATTACAAAACAAGACAAAGTCCAGAGCCCTGCGAAATGGTTAGCAAACACAGTTCCCCAAAGGACCTAAGAATAAGCATGGCTGGTTCTTTGGAAGCTATGGAGGAGGGAATTGTATCCTAGGTATAGGAAGGGGAAGTCAGTTAAAAAGAACTGGGAAATGTGATGTCTTTGTTGTTGTTCTTAAACCTATTGCAAATGAAAAGAAAAACCATTGAATTTTTTAAAAGACAATAAGATGAATAGCGGACTAATAATTATAAAATCTTTAAGAAGAACCAAACGGATTTATTTTTCTAACATAGGCATTTCAAGCATCAGATAAACGTTTACTTAATATAGCTTTCTAGAGCTGAAATTTAGGAAAGTAGCAGCGGTGACATTTTTCGTTGAAAAAATTACTGCATCGCAAGTGATTATCACCATTATGAAATTGTTAGTTTTCAAAATTGTAGTCATTTTTAATTCTTTGTCAAATGCCTTTTATAAACCTTAGCTCCATTTTCTTCACCATTAAATCTCTTTCTGTTCCATGCCTTTGCTGTATTTGTGGCATTATCTACATACTAACACACACATAGTCTCCTCAATCGCAGGCTCTCTGCCATCTCTTCTGAGGCTGGCATGTGGCACTGTTGTCATTCTTGCCCCTGGATTACTCTTTCCAACCCTCACCTCTACCTCTTCCCCCCAAAGTCCCATTCTTGCCCACAAAAAAAGTCCACCCCATTCTTCCAGCCTCCATTGAAAGATTGTCTTCTCAGAAAACCTTCAATAAGCAGGCGGGCTTCTTCCCTTTCCGTTGTTTACAACATCCCTCTGTCCTGGTCACACAGTGGTTAAGCAAACGGATACAAACTGCAAGGCTGGCACTTTGACCCAACCAATTGCTCCTTGGGAAGATACATGGCAGTTTGCTTCTGTACAGATGGCAGCCTTGGGACAGTTCTAAATCGGCCCTGTAGGATTGCTAAGAGTTGAAATTGTCTTGATGGCAGTGGCTTTTTCTGCCAGTTGTTTAGCCGTTTTCTTATGGCCATGGGCTCGATCATTTTATAGGTTTGCTCTCCCAGCATCATCTTTCAGTCTGTCATATCGTAGTAGCTCAGGAGCAAACAAGTGATATAAATGATGAGCATACAGAATTATTAAACAAGCCACTGCCGGTGAGTTGATTCTAGCTCTAGAACTGCTCGTGGGGGCCACAGAGGAGAAAGCAATGAGAAATTGGTCCCTGTCTTATGCAGAAGAACATAGGGTGGTTGTGGCTCAAAAAAAAGATGACGTGGGTCTCCCAGCAAACTTTAAATGGGATCCTCTGAGGAAAGAGGGAGTAATTCTAGCTTCTTTAGCACGATGGGGACATGGTCAATGTCGTAGTCAAAAGAACTCAGATCTGGCATGACAGGCAAAGACTGGAAGCACATACAATACTGTGGCTAAGTAAACATGAGTGATGATGATGTCTCATAATCGACCCTATTGTCAGCACTAGCTGAGCCTCTCAAGCCTGCCTTCCGGGGAGTCACCTCAGCTGGCCCCTAAGATGGAGAAATCCTAAAAATCCAGTCCTAGTTGATTTGATGTGGGAATGAGTATAGTCCCTATATTGTTGCCATTTCTGATTCGGTCAGGGAATATGGAAATCCAGTCATGGCCTTGTCCCCGAGTCCTTGTCCTAGAAGTAACCTATAACTAATTGTCTGGTTAAATATACCTGAGTCAGTGCAAGAATCAGGAACAAAATCAACTGAAATGGGACTATGAATACTTCGGTTGATTCTTTTAGACACGGCTTTTCGGAATCCAGTTTAAATAGAGACATATTTGAAATTGTATCATTCGTTTGCACAGGGGGCGTTCTAGAGAACAAATCGGTTTTTGCTGAGCCTGGGTGATATTGTGTGTGCTAAAGTATTCTAATACTATTTCGTATAATAATAATATATGCAAAATAATGTCTTTCCCCCTCTTTTTGAACAGCAAAACTTGGAGAGTAACCTCACCAACCTTATCAAGAGGAACACGGAACTGGAAACTCTGTTGGCCAAACTCATCCAAACCTGCCAGCACGTTGAGGTGAGGAGCTAGTGCTGCGGGCTTTCTACCCCCCACCCCCACTTATTACATCCTCGAAATGGAAATCGGTTTTCAAATTTTATTTAAAAATGTGTTGTGGTAAATCTGTATAACCAAATCTGCCATTTGAGAGAGGGCAGGGCAAGCTATTGGGCGATTTAATAGGCAGTTGATGATAAAAATGATGATCTGAAATGTAAACCACCACCTCATTCGTAGTAAAAAGGTTTTTTAAAGAGGTGTGGGAGAGGATTGAGCATGTCTAGCAATCATCTGAACACGAAGAACTCATAATTTCATGTGCTCTAACAGAACGGCATGCTTCAAAGACGTGAACAACTTTAAGGGGAGGTAATGAAAATTTTATCTTGAATGAACGAAACTACTGAATACATTTTGACAATTTTATGAAGCAGCAAACATTCTTTTCTCCTTTCCTCAAACTCTCTAACTCATTGCTATCTAGGCAATTCTTGACTCAGAGAACCCTACAGGACAGGGTAGAACTGTCCCCGTGCATTCTTTATGGGAATAGAGAACCTTGTCGTTCTCCTTCAGCTCTGCAGGTAGTTTCCAACCACTAACCTTGATGTTTGTGGCCCAATTTGTCACCATGATGCCACCACGGCTCCCTTTTTTCCCCTCCCTCAAATTCCCTACATGATTGCCCAACACACTCTCCCCACGATGTCAAAAAGAACCAACATGGTTAAATTGTTTAAAATTTGCCACTGTTAACCATTTGTAAGTGTGTAGGCAGTCACATTTGGTGCCTTCGCTTTGTTGTGCAATCTTCATCACCACTATCCATTTCCACATAGTTTTGATCCTCTCAAACAAAAACACAGGTATCCCGTAAACAGTAGCTTCCATTTCCCACCTTCCTCACTCCCTGATCACCCATTGCTTAATAAATGTTGGTACCTTAGTACTTGTCTATTCCAGTTAGGTGTAACCATAACTTATTTGTCCTTCTCAGTCGGACTTATTTTCCACAGCATAAGGTTTTCAGTGGCCCTCCATGTCATGGCAGTTGGTAAAACCCTATGTTTCTTTGTGGCTGATGATCATTCCCTTCTATGGATAGACAACATGGTGCGTATCCATTTATCTCCAGCAGTTGACTCTTGGGAAAAGCACTCCAAGAAACACTAGTAGTATGCTCCTGTCTGTGTGAGCACTTGTTTCCAAGTCTCTTGGGTATTACTGAGGAGTGGAATGGCAGAATCTTATGCTAATTCTGGGTTTTACTTTTTGAGAAACCACCCAACTGTTTTCTCCAGCATCCGCACCATGTTATATTTCCAGCAGCAGTGAATGAAGGGTCACATTTCTCTACATCCTCATCAATACTTGGTATTTTCTGTTGTCTGGTGATAGCCTTTCTAGCTGCGGTGAAGTGCTATCTCATCATGGTTTTCATTTACAAAATAAGAATCTTTCTTGAAGTTTCATTTTTTATTGCAGAAGCTAAATATGTAAGATGGATTCAAGTGGAAGGAACTAGACCCTCAAAGAATCTGCCCACACCCCTTACCGTCCTTCCCCCACTGCCATGAAAGCTGTCCCCATTCCAGGGTTACACAGCACTCCGGATATCGTTGATTTTAGTCACCCTTACAAAGAGCAATGAACAAAGCATGATTTAAAAGCTGTATGTTGTCAATGCCTCTTAGTTATCCTAATCTGTTTCCACAAAATCAGCCACAGTTCGTGCAGTACTGAACTCTTCAGTAACTCTGCTACGTATATGGAAAAAGAAATCAGTATGAGTTTCTCAGTGTGACAGTCACAGTTCGCTATCATCTTCTCCCAACCTGTCCATTCTCCATTCCATGCACTCAAACGACATGATGGCCAAAGCACTCTCATTTTCAAGTCTTCCAATCTGCAACCAACTGTCTTCTGCCCGAAAGACCTCCAGCCTGCCCGCTCCATGTCTACTTGTCTGAGCCCCTCCCATCCCAAACCTTTACCTCTGAATCTTCCTTAGCTTTCATGGACCAGAATGATCACCCTTTCTCTGAATCCCATACCATTCTAGTGATACCCTTCTTATGGATTGGATCATAACTTCATAGACCTGTTTCCACTTTTTGAACTAGTTTGTGTAGTCTTTCAGAATGGAAACAAGACCTTATGCATCATTGTGTCCGCTGGTGCAGTAGTTTTCACACTGCAAGCTCGGGGACTTTGTTTTGAACACGTGTGTGTGATGGCCTATGGGAACACTATTGGAATGTTTGCAAGTTTTGCCCAAAGTAATATGTTTGAAAAGGAAGTCATTGTGAGTGTATATTTTAAGTGTTTACTAGCAACTCTGTTTCACAATAGCAATTTTCCTGGAATTCTATTATAAATAATAATAACAACAATTAGTTCTTACATCCTAGTCCTCCTCAATACTCTTCCTCATAAAGGAAACACAGAGAAGATATGGGTGCCATAGCAAAGTGTGGTGAGGAAATTAGATGGTGCCTGGCTATATCATATAGAATAGTGTCTGGGGTCTTAAGGACTTGTTTCCAAACAAGTAGCCATCTAAGTGAGACATCAACTAAGTCCACATGGAAGAAAGACACTGACATCAGTGATCCAAGGATTGCAAATTATATAATCCAAATCCAAAGGAGGGAATAGTTTTAGAGTTTAAAATGTGAGAGTATGGTTTGGAGAAGGCTATGGATGACAACTGAAACTGAAAATACATTTGCAGGATCTACATAGGGAATAAAGCTCCTCCGGTGACTTCCTCTAATCCTAATTGAGGGATGGGAA
>NW_022103951.1:18273441-18295520 GCF_000313985.2 Echinops telfairi
AGTTAAGGTTTTAAAATGGATTTGGGTAGCAATTGCACAACACTGCTTGATGGATTGAACCATGGAGTGGTATGATGTCTGGATTAGCTCCTAACAAATCAGCTTGAAAAAATATATACATTTATCACTTCCTGTGTGCCTACAACCGTGTCACTAGATGTCCACTATTGTAAAAACAAAGTATAACAGCATAAAATAATGTTAAAAACAATATATACACACGCTATAATTAGAAAATAATAGAGTAGCCAACCGTGCTAAATTAGTATAATCTTGCATCTATTTGATTCTGTGATGCATTTTTCACAACTATTATCTTTGAAATTGAGCTGCATCTGAAAATGAATGGTGGTACATAGGGTAATTGGCAGAAGTTTTTCCTCCTTTCCTCCTGGCACACAAACTAAAGATGAGGTTTACAGTTGCCAGTTCCTTAGATTAGATGGATTATGGTAAGGGAAGTGAGGATTAAAGAGAGAAGAAAATTAGACTTTCTGAAGGAGTCAGAACTTGCATCGGACCCTACAGATTTGCCCACAGCTCCCTTTTCAAAGTGCCCCAGGCATTGGGGTCACAGCACGTTGATCAACACAATTGTGTTTCCCAGTGCTCCATTCATCAGCACAATAAAAGTGGCCAAATGTTTTTTGAATGTAAGAAACATTGCTGGTATTCAAGCACAGCGGCTTGAATAAAAGCTGTAAAATACCTTTCCCACCCACACTTTCAGTGACAAAAGTTCACTTTGGGATCGGAAATGTAAAACTGGTCAGTGAGAGAAATACAAGTATTGGCAATGATTTTTTAAACTCCAAATTTGTTATTACTTCTCTTACTGGATTTGGGGTGCTGATGAGCGATTGAAGGAAAGGCACAGAAAAGAAAAGGGGAGGCAGATTGGAGAGTTATGTGGGTGAGAGCTGTCCAGCAAACTTACGGGTCCATGCCACAGCTCCCCTTGCTCCTAGAAAGGTCACGATTGTCAAGTTGGAACCAGTCTCTTCATCGTGTTGGAGTAAAGGCACGTGGACAGGGTACAGTGACGGCCATGGCATGTTGCAGAGCTCCGCTCAGTCCCATCCTCGGCCTAAGACTGGCTTCACTTTTGGCAATGGTCTCTCCAGGGAACCTTGTGAGCCTTGATGACTGAACAACATTGTGAATAGTGAGCAAGCATCATGTTTTCATTATTACAGAGTACAGTGCATGCGTATTGTAGGAATACAAGGATGAACAAAATAGAATGATCCATGTGCTATAGTTTGTTTTTATGATGTGGTGGCATTTCATGTTTAGGAAAATAGAAGGAATTATTTCTCATCAGTTAAAAAATTACTTCTTTCATAGGACAGTATTATAAATGCTTTATGGTGATTATTTCATTCCACCTAGTTACTTCTGAAAGCATCAGTGTCTGCTTTCCATTATGGCCTGTAGTAGTAATTTCAGAACTTCTTTGCTCTTGATGCAGTATTACTATAGCTTGCCCTTATAAAATGGCATTCCTCCTAACGTGATACGAAATGATATTCTGTGGTGTTGAGTAATTCCAAATTATAGACAATCGTTTCCATCAAGAAAATTACAGACAACTTTATTTTTATTTCAAGAGAGATTCTATATTATAGCAGTTGCTAGCCAGGCTTTTAAAATAAAGCTATCACTTCATTGATCCTAGCAGACTTCAAATAGATGTCGATGGCAATAGAAGTTATTCCTGACAAAGAGTCAGGGATATTCATTCCTTCTCTGTTGTTTCTTTGTAAATCCTTTGGAATGCAAAGAAATGTTTGTGGGTGGGTAAATTTTGTATTTCTCACAGACAGACATTGAACAAAATGAGTTATGATTAGAAAAATAAAATATTACAACTAGCAGAACCTGTGTTTACATAATTCCCTTAATTATAATTATTGCCATTTTTAAAATATGATTTTGAAAAAGGTGAACACCATTCTCAAAAATACCTAAGTCTACATAGGGTGCTTATTTAACTCACCACTGAAGGAGCCAGCAGAATGATAAAGCAGATTCAAAGGAGGATAGTAGAAACTGATATATACATTTGTGTACATGTGTAGTGGAATCTTTGGAGGGAAAGAAGGTTCAAATACAATAGCTAATTTAGATACCAAGCTGGTTAATTGTCTACAGGGCAATCAAGCCATAAGACATGATCAAAAAACGTGCATATCAGCATCAGCTTTCTCTGGACTTTTCTCCAACTTTGCCAAGTGTAAGCCCTAATCAATAAATGGACAGCCAAATTTGGTTACGTTCCAGCCTAGAAAGTCAATGACCCTCACTGAGGTGGCCTCATTGGAGCATGCGCTAATATGACAACACTAGAAAGACCCACAGTTATTGTCTTCCCTCATTTCCAAGGGTTGAATTTTTTTTAGCTTGCCTCACTGCTCTCTCGGTCCTGGAGGTTGTTGGTCTACGAGCTGAGTTTGCTAACCAAGTATTTCTGGGTGCAGGTGTAAGGTTTGTCTGTGATACAGCACTTCAGTGTGTTACAGCATTGCTCTAGTTTGCCAGTTCCACAGCGTATCGAGCATCCTCTGAGTGTGTGGTGCTCAGGACTGGGTACCCCGGTACCTTGCTCATGGGGAGCTGACAAAAGAGCTACTTTAACACAATATAAAGCAGAACACTAATTACCAAAAGAGAGGTGTAGCTAATATTCTTCAAAATTGAAGAGATAGGGAAAAAATTACTCCTCATTGGGAGAGGAAGCACAGACCTGAGCCTGCCTGCAGGAGCAGATAACATTTGAGTAGATCGTGTGACGGGGAAATATTGCTCAGGACAAAGGCCTGTGGATGGAAAATCAAGAAAGGTATATAAGCAAAGCAAGTGAATCATTCGGTAAGAAATGGAAAGTGTTTGAGGGGCTAGGAGGAGACAGCTTTGGAAAGCTCGAGAGCTGGGTGGGCATACTGCATCTGAGGGTGAACTTCCCTGGGTTTTGAAGGTTCAGGGAGGATTCAAGAAACATAGAGACCCATGTAGCGCCCACAGTTACAATTGATGTGCTTAACTCTTTTCAACTACTTAGGATATAATGGTGTGTGTGTGGGTGTGTGTAGGGGAAAGCACGCATATCTTGGTGTAAAACAATGAAAACTCCAAGGGTCAGCTTCACCACACTGGTGAACTCGAAAAGAAGTGGCGGGATTTGTTAGGAAACCGCATGCTGTTCTTTAACATCAGTGCAATGGGAAAGTATTTCCTCCCCCACATCCTCGGTTCCTAGACTGTATTTCTCCCCTTGCCTCTTCCTGTGGGTATCCTTGTGTTAGGATCGGCGCATTCTTCGGAAGAATAATTCCCACGCCAACAGGACCTTAACAATTCAAAGCATACAGGCCACTCTTATTGTTATAAATTAAGTCAATGAAGGCCTTTCCCCGGCCTCCCAGGGAGGAAATGCCACATTCTCATAAGCCTCTACCTCCTTCCAGGATTCACCTCTGCTTTTCTTTATAACGGATAAGTATGTTGCTATTTCTTAACTAAGAAGTAAGCAGATAGTACGGCCTCTTGATAATCCCAAATCATTTCAACCTTGAAAAAGGAAAGTCTGATACTCAGAAGGTGGGACCTTGGAAGAGATACTTCGAACCGATGCCCAGGCAATTGTTGGTGTAAATGGGGAATTAGGGCTCTACAAGCCTGAACCGGGTCTTAGGCCCTTTGTTCAACCTCTCTTTGGCCACGGCATGCAATAGAAAACACCCTCAGTGTCAGGATGCAATGAATCACATCTGAAGGGGAGGACAAGGCTCTGAATGGTGAGAGACAATCAGGTCAACTGTAGGCCTTCCTGAGCAAATCTGAAAAAGTGCTCCTTTCTCTTGCCCCATTTTTATTTTGAAAGCAGACGAGCCATCTTCTCAAGCCAAGCAAACACTGAAAATAACTGTTGTACATTCTCCACACGTTCTGGGAAATCAAGTTCTTTCGTCACATTTCCGATACCGTGCCATGTTCCCTTGGGCACTGCGTGGCTGCTGTTAGTGGTAGTCTGGTTGGTTGTGACTCATGCCAACAGAAAGAAACCTTGTTTGGTTCTGCAGCATCTTCCTGATCATGAGTTCATTTATCTGTCATGGAGAGCTGTCCTCATTTTTGCCAGCCTTCTACAACCATGCTGCCCTTCTCTTGTGATTGATTGGACTTTCATGATGATGTGTCCAAACTAGGCAAGTCATCGCTTCACCATCCTCCCTTCTAAGGAACATTCTGGTTGTATTTTTCTAAGAATGGCTTGTTTATTCTTTCAGCAGTCAGCAGCATATTTCATATTCTTTGCCAATACCCCCATTTGAATACACTCGCTTTCTGGGTTCCAGCTTGCACGTTTTGGCATCACTGGTGATCAAAGAGGATCCTAGGTGGTGCCGTGGTTAAGCACTTGGCTGGCAGCTAGAACTCAGTAGCAGTTCCAGGAAAAAAGACACATGATGTGACAAGCTGCCTTCATAAAGATGACACAGGAAAGCCCTACGCCCCTGTGCCCTATCAGGTCACTCTGAGTCAAAATGAACTCAACAACAACGAGTTTGACTTTTTAGTTAGTGACCAATTTGGAAACCCACTGTGTGATGAGGAAGAAGTACTAGAAAAGGGAAATGGTTTGCCTTAGCAGCCAAGAGAGGCTAAAGGCTCAGCTGACATGCCACTGACCCTGTCCAAAGTTAGGGACATTAATTCAACATCCTCCGCCTGCACCCCCTGGCTTCCTTTAAATCCTAGGCCCAGCCTTGGCCCCTTAGGCTTATCTTGTTTTGTTTGTAGCTTTCCTCCCCCACATGACATTGGTTTTTCTCTGTAAGTTTGAAACTACTTTTTAAAATGGAAATGCTGCTTTCTTTCTGGCTTTCTCTGGGTTTTTCTGGTGACGGCATTAGTGGGTGGCTTCTTTGCCATACATAATGACAAACTGCTAGTGGAAAAAGTAAATGCCATTCACTGAGAGCTCCAGGAATCAGGAAGGATGAGGTTGATGTGCTACGCTAGCTACTAAGAAATTGTAGAAACTGGCTTCTCAAACACAGCAGGGATGGGAGTGAACTTTGAACATGTTTTCCCATGCTCTAAAAGTGTTTCTTTGTCAATCCACCAAAAAAAGGGACATATTTGGGTTACAAATCATGAGGAACCTATATTTTAATTTTTTTGGATGTGCAGTTGTATCATGTCAAAGCATTCTCTTACACTATGAAAGCCTTGGTTGAAGACCCGCATCAGAACGTAACACATGGAGTTCATGTCTTGTGGACAGGGGCCTGATCTTGGATAAGGTGTACCTTGCTGGTGGCCAACCTGAATGTCTAACATCATAATCTGTCGACACTTATGGATAAAGATTAGTTTCCCACCCAACGTGATTCCCTATGAGAAGACTTAGAATCAGATCCTGGGCTTCAGCAAATCATGCTCAGCTCCCCACACCCACTGCTCGGCTTGGTGGTGGTATGATGATGCCCATAGTGCAGTGTTCAGAACCAGTTATGGACACATCACTGTGGGAAAGCCTGCATTCCCAAGCTCCGGTCTTAGGATCCCCAAGAAAAGGGAGAATTCTGGTGACTCTCAGGTGGAAGGCCGTGTCCCATTTTGTTTCCCATTTATGCCAGTCAGAGATGAGCAGGATCCCAAGCACTATATCATCATGTTATTACTATATCTACCTATTTGCTTCAGGGTCTTAGTTTCTAGTTTAAACTGGGTTTCTGACAAATAAACATAAAACTATTCTCCTTGTGGCCATTGAGCTGTAAAGAAGATCATTGAAGATTATGAGAGAAATGAAGATCTGTTACCTGCACGCAAATAATTTCTCTTTTTAATGACTAAATGCTGTAAGAGGGATGGAGAACTTGGTTCTAATTCTGAAATGCCCCAGCAAAACAATTGAGTCACGCATAAAAAAAGGTTAAGCAGTGTGCAGTTTTAGCTCTGGTTATTTTTGTTTGAAACAGAAATATGAAATTTTGACTTCGGCTGTTTAACATGCTCGAAGCTACTACCGAATCGACAAGACTCTCCCTAAGCTATAACACAAATAAAGATTCTTTTTTACAACCCTGTGAGGTAACTTCCCACCCTAGGAATTTATGGTAGAACTTTTACTGTGCTTTTAAAAGCATTTTCACTAGATATAGCATCAGATTTATATCTATGAGGTGATGAAAATGATCACAGTAGCCTAATTCTTGGGCTCAACAAGGTGGGCCTTGGGGGGTAATAAATTCATTAAGGAGACCTTCCCATCCATCCAGATAGGAGTGGGAAGATGGCCCCCAGTCAGGAAGACAGCAGATACAGTTTCACAACCAAGTATAGCCTGTGGTGTAGGGGAAGCCAAAGTGCACTCAAAACAGGAATGGCCACTTGACACGCTCCAAGCTGCACTTCCTGATTGAATTCTATCAGCAGCCTTTCGAGGTACATGTCTTATAAATGACCTTGGAAATGTGGCCTGAAGCCAGGTGTAAATAAGCCCCATCCAGTAAATAAATGGGTTGATTCCAGCTTAGTAAGGAGAAGCAACCAGAGTGGCTACTGAATATCCGCTACCCAAACCAAGTGTTGGAAGCAGAGCACATGGGCAGCACAGTGAGGAAACAGGCCCCTTTGCTGGGAATTGGAAATCCTGGTTGAACACACAGGAATCCTCGTGGTGCAGTGGTAGGCGCTTTCTGGAAAACTGAAAGGCCAGCAGTTCAAACCCGCAGTTAGTTCCATGGGAGAATGATGTGGCAGGCTGCTTCCCCAAAGCTTACAGTCGTGGAAACCCTATTCAGGCACGTCTACTCTGTCCTGTAGGCTGGATCCGAGACAGACTCCACTTGATGGCAAGGCATTTTGATTTGGTTCTACCCCCCAGCACAAGAATGGATAAGCACCCCCTTTCCAATACTCTTAAGGAGCAGCAAGCTTCAGGTCCTGTGAAATGTTCTCAAGTTGGTGGCCATCCATGACTGTCATAGGTCGCCAACCAATAACGTTGGCTCTGTTGAAAGAAGAACCTCACTTACCTAGGCCCATAAACCCAGCTGCTGTCAAGGACAGAGAACACCTGCCCCATAGAGTTTCCAAGGCTGAGCTCATGGTGGGAGGAGTGCTGGCGGTCCAGCCATTGAAGCATGCTGCTGCCAGTTGAGAAGGCAGCCATTTGAATTCACCAGCCACCCCTGGAGAGAAGGCTGTGGCAGTGAGCTTCCACAAAGATGGCAGCCTTGGGACTCCCATGAGGCAGTTTTACTCTGTCCTAGAGGGTCACAGTGAGTCAGAAGGGACGAGAAAACAGTGGGGTTGCTTTGTTTGCTTAGTTACAAAAACAAAACAAAAGCCCTGTCCGTTACATGAGGATTAGTTCTGACTCCTCATGACCTTAGAGCAGGGGTCCTCAAACTTTTTAAACAGGGGTCCAGTTCACTGTCCCTCAGACCCATTGGAGGGCTGGACTATAGTCTTAAAAAACTTATGAACAAAGTCTTATGCATACAGCACATATCTTATTTTGAAGTAAAAAAACAAACGGGGCAAAAACACCCGGCAGGCCTGATAAATGTCCTTGGCGGGCCGCATGTGGCCCATGGGTTGTAGGTTGAGGACACCTGCCTTAGAGAACAGAGCAGAGTACCTCCTAGGGTGCCAAAGTTGTAAATCTTTACCAAAGATTTACTTTCGTTTTCACTTCTTTCTCCTTTTGGTTAGCAGCAGGGTCCCTCACTCACATAATTGTTGACTTGGTCACCTAAACTTCCTTGAGGTGATAAATCTGCTTCCAGTAGTGAATAATGCTTTTCGTTTTTTTTTTTTAACCTTCACCCTAGTAACATTGAGAATTTCGAGAGGGTACCCCCCCTTAAAAGGACTGCCCCCACCCAAAGCTATGTATTTAAATTTTTTTACATACAAAACAGCCTTATCACCTTCAAAGTACTCCCCACGACACTGAATACATTTTTCAAATCTGCGATTCCATTCTTGGAAACATTTTTTCAAACGCATCCATTTGGATGGCTGACAGCACCTCATTTTTTTCTTCACCTCTTCTGCCTCAAATCACTGTCCTTTCATGTCCCTTTTCATTCACAGAAACAAAATGAAATCACATGGAGGGAGGTCAGGTAAGGTGCATGGGGGCAAGAGAAGCCTGTTGTTTTGGGGTTTTTCTTGCCAAAAACTGGTGCATTGAGATGACTGCTCGAGCAGGTGCATTGTTGTGGTGGCAAAACCAGTCCCATCTGCCACAAATCAGCCCATTTTTACCCACACCATTATGCTATCTTTTCAGAACCTCTAAATAGAAAGCTTGATTAACAGTCTGACCTGGTGGAACGAACTCCAAATGCACTATGCTCTCACACTTAAAAATAAAAAAGAGCACTGGGTTTTTGGGTACCCCTCATATGTGTCAAGTTAAAGACCTAAGTAAAACCTTCACCGCCAATATTTAGTGCTGTGGTGTGTTTCTCCATTAAGAGTTGTAACATTTTAAGGGACTTGATGTTTTGCACAAACTTGACAGATTAGTTCTGAGATTCCAATGTGAAATAATGCAACGGGGTCTACAATGTGATTGTAAGTTGAGAGTGTGTGCGAGTATATTTAAAATCATTATGGGAATAGCCAGGAGAACTTGTGTTTCGCTATATTTTTAAGTTGTATATCCTAGATTTATAAATGTTCTTTAGTGATTTGGGGGATCATGCAGCTGGTAAGGGTTTTACTTTAATCCATTGGGTATTTGAAGTTGCTTACAAAGTAAGGGGAAGGCTTTCCATCTCAAATATTACAGCAGCTCAGGGATGAAAGTTTAAACAGTGATTACCCTTGGGGCAAGGAGTGTCTGGAAACCGATCTCCAGGTACCCTCTGAGGTGATGGTTGTTGTGAGCTGCCGTGGAACAGGGCCCCCGATTCATGGTGCCCCTCTGACCCATAGGGTTTTCCCTGGCTGGTTTTCTGAAGTAGATCTTTGTCTGGAAGCTCCTTTGAAACCTGTTCAACACCATAGCAACTGTGTGCCTCTACTGATAGGTGGGTCCAGAGGAGGTGCATTGGCTGGGAGTCCGGCCCAGAATGTCCTCATGGAAGGGGTGAGTTCTATTACAGAACCACCACCCCTCTCTCCAGAGTGACAGAAATGTTCTCTATCTTGATTGGACTGTTGCTTACGTAGGTGGAGGCATTTGTCAAAAACCCTCTGAATGGTCCTTTACGATCTATGCATTTCTCTGTATGTAAATTTGACTCTTTAAAAAATGTGTTCTGGAATATAATCAGCTCACTTTTAGGTGGAAATGATTATTTAATGGGGGTTGAGTCTATTCAACTTGAGTTAATCAAAAATTATTTCAAGCACCCCAGAGAGTGATTTTTCTTTGCTTTATAAAATGTATTGGATATAATGAATAGCGTAATTAGATTCATAAAGTGATCTTAAAAGCATAAGGAAAAAAACGACACAGTGATTTACTGATCCATGTGCACTCAGTCCTTGAGCACAAACGCACAGTCTGGAGGGCCAGGCTACTTTTTCCCCCTAGTCGAGTTAGACCCCTGGGAAGCAGGATGGTGTCTCTTTTCTCCCAGTTTAAAACGACAGTGAAAACGGTTGCTCTCTGGTTGATTCCAAAGCTTAGTGATCCCACGTGTGTCTGAGTAGAACTGTGCTCCTAGAGAGTGTTCAGGAACTGACATGTTAATAAACGGTCTGTGTAGCCTAGAGCCTCCAGCCTTACTGTTAGCGGTCAAGAACATTTGCACAACACAAGGACTTCTTCTCTTTGTATGCCCTGCATTTAGACACACTTCACCCACGTTACCTCCAAGAGTTTGGCCACTGCACCACCAAGGCCTCAACTGCCCTCCACCCCCACCCTTGGAAGTGTACTGCCACCAAGTTTTTCCATGGTGCCACTAGGACTCTCTGCTTTATGTGGGAAGAGAAGTTAAATCTTTAGCTGAGAAGGACCAAGTAGGCTTACTTTGCCTGTGTATTCATGCTAAGTAAGCACTGAACTGAAATGATATCAACCGCATACAACGGAACTACCAATATTATAAGTAGGGTTTGCAAAGGGATTGTTGGCCTATTT
This sequence comes from Echinops telfairi, assembly GCF_000313985.2. NCBI lineage: Eukaryota > Metazoa > Chordata > Mammalia > Afrosoricida > Tenrecidae > Echinops > Echinops telfairi. The sequence goes on from NW_022103951.1 coordinate 18,283,562, forward strand.
GGTTTGGGTTCAAAATGGTCCTCCTGTGAGCATCTCTAAAAATATTGATGCCAAAGAGATGATGTTCCAGGAAGGTGGCTTCTGCGAGGTTATTTCTCCATGTGAACACTGTCTCTATGGACTTTTACTGAAAGGAAGTGTGCCTAGATAGAAAATGCTAACAGATATCCATGTTTATCAAAGACAACAACCACCAAGCAAAAACAAAAACACATGCACATCTAACCTATCACCAGACGTTGGCTATTTACACAAAGGACTGCATTAAATTTTGCAGAATACATTTATTTTTTCCCTCCAAATTTCCTTAAAGACTTCCTGTTTGTGATCTCAAAAAATAAGAACTATGTTGATCAGGACCATCTTTAAGGGGCCTATTAAATTTTGTTCTCGATCTGGACAGTAAAATCAAAGCAATCAGTGTTTCCAATACCTGTCAGGATGCCTTTCCTCCTCACCCCCTTTCTCCCACTCCTCGCCCTCCTCTTCCTCTTCTACTCTGATGGTGACCAACTGCAATGGACCGTTTGGATTCACAGGCAAGGTCTCTCAGGCTTGTGTTCACTAGTTGGTCTTGTCGATGATCTTTTAAAATGAAAACTTCTTCAGTAAATCTCTAATTTTGATTTTTTTAAAAAATCATGTTCAATCTAGACAAATGTCGGTAGTACTATTATTTTAGGAAGATAATATTCATTTCACCATGAGTTGGAATCATGGAAAATGGTGGAGTTCTCAAGATACTGAAGCACATATTTTCATCCAACCAAGTAGATTTCCTATTTCTGGAAGTTTTCCTGCCATTGTTCAAGTATGGACCCGTCTTTGGTCAGTTGCAGGTGCACCCTGGCAGGTAGATTGGAGTCCCAAAGCCAAGAACAACCAAGGGTAGTGGGGACTGTTGCAGGCAAGCTGTATTTGGCCCTGCAGTTAGTCTCGTTTTATTGACAGATGATTCAAGTACAGTAATTTATTTATGGGGTTTTCTCTTTTTTTCTTTTAATTTTTTATCTATTTCTTTATTTTTGTCATTGGTTTTTGTCATTGTCATCATTTTGTTTTCTTCTGTTGCTTTGTTTTGCTATGTCTTGTTTTTTGTGCATATTATTATCTCTGCAGATCTATCTAGATAAGATAAGCTGGATAATGGGACCGATGGTTCCAGGGGGACACGGGAGAGGGGGAGGTGGGGGAAAGGAGGTGGTGTTGACCAACCCAGGGACAAGGGAATAACACATGATCCAAAATCAGTGACAAGGAGGATGTGAGAGATCTTGTAGGGATTGATCAAGGGCATATAACCGAGAGAAATTACTGAAACCCAAATGAAGGCTGAGTATAATAGTGGGACAAGAGGAAAGTAAAAGGAAATTGAGAAAAGAAATAGGAGGTAAAGAGCATTTACAGAGGTCTAAATACAGGCATGTGCATAAGTAAATATATTTATATACGAGGATGTGGAAATAGATCTATGTGCATATATTGATAGGTTTAGTATTAAGGCAGCAGATGGACATTGAGTCTCCACTCATGTACTTCCTTAATGCAAGAACACTTTGTTCTATTAAATTCGTATTCCATGATGCACACCTTCCTGACACGATTGCTGAAAACAAAGCAGGTGCATAAACAAATGTGGTGAAGAAAACTGATGATGCCCAGCTATCAAGAGACATAGCATCTGGGGTCTTAAAGGCTTGAAGATAAACAAACAGCCATCTAGCTCAGAAGCAACAAAGCCCACATGGAAGAAGCACACCAGCCTGTGTGACCACAAGGTGTCGAAGGAATCAGATATCAGGCATCAAAGTACAAAAAACCAGGGAACCGATTACAACCTCCTCCCTGGGGGACGGAAAACAGAAAAGTGGGTGAAGGGAGATGTCGAACAGGGCAAAATATGACAAAATAATAATAATTTTTAAATTATCAAGGGTTCGTGAGGGAGAGGGGAGCTGGAGGGAGGAAGAAAATGAGGAGCTGATACTAAGGGCTTACGTAGAAAGCAAATATTTTGAGAATGATGAGGGCAACAAATGTGCTTGACATACAATGGATGTATGTATAGATTGTAATAAGAGTTGTATGAGCTCCCAATAAAATGATTTTTTAAAAAGATGTGTAATCATACCAAAATCAATTTAAGAACAGTTTCTTCATTCTTGTACCCAATATTCTTAGCCCCCCATTACCTCCCCCCTCCCACCATAATATGAAGGAACTATTAATCTAGTTATTGTCTCTATAGATTTAATTTCCACGCATTTCATATAAAGAAATTCATACTAAAACCCAATGATGACACCAAAATATAACACAGAAAAACCTCAATTCTCAGACTATAAGGGAAAGGAGAACAAATTCAAAATGCCCCCCCCCTCAAAAAAAGGGTCCCAATGGAAAATGAATAATAATATGCTAAATTTTGACCTAAGTATGTCTGCACTAGCCCACTTTCCAGTGCACTCTGTCTGAGCGCAAGACCATTCCCATGCCTGGTCATTGGTTCAAGGGAATTTAATGGAGGCTTTATCAGCATGGGGACTTCCTTCAGATAGTCACTGGAGCTATCGGAGAATCTTGGGGACTGTGACCCCAGCTCCCCCTGACCTTGCCTGTAACATTATGCTCTCACTCTCCTGTGCCACTAACTTGGAAAGCTCCCAGGTACAAGGGCCCAACACTTTAGCTTGGGGCAATCTTAACTATCCAACCCCCAAACCCAAAACTCACTTCTATAGAGTACATTCCAACTCACAGAGATCCTATAGGACAGGGTAGAACTGCCTCTGTGCTTCTACAAGACAGTAAATCTTTACTGGAGTAGAAGACCTTGTCATTCTCCCTTCGAGCAGCTGCTGATTTCAAACTGTTGACTTTGTGGTTAGCAGCCCATTGAGGACCCACGAGGCCACCAGAGCTCTCCGCAGGCCCAGGCGCCGGCTACTTCCAGAGTGGTGTTCATACCCATCCAGACTCCACAACATTGACCTAGTGGCTGATGGGAGACTGTAGATGAAACTCATGCTTCCTTGTCATCACTGGAAGGTTCTAAGCAATTTCCTTGAGTTCTTCTTCAGTGGGATTGACCTCGACTTGCCTACAGTGGTCTGGATAAGGCCCACACACCTGGCTTCCTACTTGCCCCACGCCCTTGCTGAGCCTTCCTGGTAATAACTTGGAAGCACCTTCCCTGGCTTCAGGGGGAACACAACTTCTAAAATGGAATGATGGCACCACTCCCTTTGGCCGTTAACTCACATGCTCCAGTTCTCTTAGCTTTCCTCTCTATCATGGTACTTGACTAAATTTACATCTTGAACACTGGCCACCTAAGCTGTTTCAAACTCAGTCGGCCAGCCTCTGCCAGGAGCCTTTGATGACAACATCTAGGCAAGATATTTCCTAGAAATCACTCATGGGAGCTTCAGAAAGACAGACCAAAGTTTCAACAGCTGACCAGTTTCTATTGTGGTACTTCGAAGTTCAAATTTTATCAGCGATATACTGAAGTATATTGCCCTCACCAGAAAGAATAAAATAAATAAATTTCTAGAGCTTTGCAGGCAAACAGATGACATCTATGCCCCAGTTACCTAAACCAGACTAAAAGTTCAACCTTGTATTTTTCCAGGTCATCATTCCTCAGTAACAGTGGCACAACAACCAAAAAAGGAATGTCCCTTAATGAGAAATGATAAGTATGAGCTCAGTGAGTCATCCCTGGTCATTCGGGAGACGGTTCCTCTTTTCACCAGCAATAATTTCTTTTTTCAGGAGCATCACAGCCGTGTGGCCGACTCCCCCACCCCCAATCCGGCACGTAATCAGCAAACTAGGTACTGATTTTGTGCCCACTAAGCACAGCATCAAAAGGCCAATTCTTGTCAAATGTGTTTGTCAAAAGTCACTTAATTGAGAGTATCACTTTTCAGAAACTGCGAAAAAGACTCAATGGAAACAAATGCTCACGACAGTTTAACTGGATCCCCCCCACCCCCATTCTTTATGTTCCTGCCCCAAAGGAAAGGTGTGGCATGTTTGTTTTCTGAAAGTGTGTAATTGATGAGAGAGAGGAAGGGAGGAGTTCCAGAGCTTTACGGAATTATGAGCTACCCCTTCCATTCGGTCGCTTCATTTTGGAGTTATTTAGAATAGGGTATACCATTAACTATAAAAAGGGAAGTCTATGGCTTTCATGCCAAGGGTGTAGTTTGCCGGCCGATGAATCGACCCCGGGGAAACATCCAGTCTCGGTGGAACAATATTAACTGTAGTTGTGGCAAGAGGAGGCAAGGCCTTATGGGGAAAGGAAAACATAATTTTGCAAGTAAATGGTCACGTTTCAACGGAGAGCCCTGATTAATGCAGCATTACAGCTCTGCATGCCTCAAAGGAAGAGAGTATTTCTAGTATTTATCAAGCACCTATTACATACCAGGTGTTTTAGAGACACTGTTTGTTGTTGGAAGTATGCAAGTGAGGACACCTTTTCAGAGAAAGGAAACTTATTGTCTCCACCTGCAATTCGTCGTTGACTTCGTTGTCCAGAATCCTCTGTGCTAGAAGCTCCAAAAAAGGAGCTCTGGTGGCACAGTGGATTAAGCACCGCACTGCTAGCTGGAAGGTTGACGGTTCCAACCTGTCAACTGCTCTGAGGCTGAAAGGTGAGGGAGGCGCTGTGTTCCGTGAAGGTCCACCGCCTCGGGCCCCTGTGGGACAGTTCTCCTCTCTCCAGTAGGGTCACTCTGAGTTGGAGTCCACAGTGGCAGTAGGGAACGAATGGGAAGGAATTAGGCTAAATCTAGCTCGTTGCTTGTTTTTATACATAAACCTTTACTGGAACACAACTAGGCCCACTTGATTTCCCATTGTCACCTCACAGTAGCAATAGTTACTGCTTATTGAGTCACTACTGTGGTGGTGTGGGCGTTGGGCTGTTTTTTGGGGCCCCTGGTAGAGAAGAAAGATTGTGGACTTGGAAGTCAGCAGTTCACACCCATCAGCTGATCTGAGAAAGGAAGATGAGGCTGTCTGCTTCTACAGACATATACAGTCCTCGGGAACCCTTCAGAGCAGTTCTACGCTGCCCCCAAACGGTTGCTGAGTAAGAATCGATGGGAAGGGAGTTTTTTTGTCAACATTCTCCTCAACCTCATGTGTCAGCCCCACGGACTTTCTCAGTCTTTAGCCATCCGATACACACACTGCGCGTCGTGGAGCCGCGCCCCAGTCCTCTACCTCCTAGATGCCAGTAGATGCCCCCCGCCCCAGTGGTAACCACCAACATGGTCTTCTGAGTTGTCCAGAGTTCCCTAGGGAGCACAGCCATTCCCTACTTGAGAACTGTTGGTCTACCCAGCCAACGCGGGGCAGAGTTGCCGGATCTGAGACGTGGAGTGGTTGTCAGTACCGATTCAGAGCGCCCCCCCCTGGACCGCGGAGGCCTGGGCGTCCTCACAACCGCGCTTATGTTTGCGGTGTCTTCAGGAGCAGTGGTATTTTTACTGGGCCGCATACTGTACTGTTACAGCCTTGGTTCATTTCTCAGGGAAAACAAACGAACGAACTATGGCCCATTCCAGCACAGTATGTTGCCATTTTTTAATATCTTGCTACCTTATTCAACATTCAAAGCTTAATAATCTTGGAAAGCCTCAAGAAGAGAGGATGTGTCAGAGGTTCTGGGGCTTATGTTTAGTCTGAATAATCAATCTGTCGACAGGGCCAGCTCACTTTTGACCCTGTCTTGCCGCAGTAAAGGCCTTGGTGGACACTGTCCATAGCTTCGATCCTCCTGACAATGACTCCCACCAAAAGCACTGTATGAACAACTTCCATGTGAAAAATACTGCCCTTCACTCTGGTTACGCCTCCGAAAACAAGTACCCTGGGAACTTGGCCTTACTCCTCGGCTCTCGTTCCCCTGAAGGAGGCCCACAAACATTTGACTTTGGCGAGAGAGTCTCGGTGTACAGATTACATGTAAACAGATTAGGTGAATCACAGTAATTGAGTCTGCTGTTAGTTAGTTGTCCTTGGCACAGTTTTATATACAGACACGAGTATGGGAGTCTTTTTCATTGTTTCTTCTGGAAGCTCGGTCTGACTTCTGCACCCAGGGTCTGGAATGCTCATCACAGCTACCTGGATTGCCATATTCCTCCTCACACCTGGTCAGCATCCATGTGGGCGGGTGGACGTTTGCAAGCAAGTTGACCCTGTGCCCTGATCTTCCTGGCCAGCACTGAGTTAACCAGCACTCTGGTAGGCTGCGATTGCCCATGCTCTGGGCAGATTGGGATTAACTTCTCCAATGCTGTTCTGTTTTCACAGAGGTGGCCTGATTCTGGCACATTTTGTAATACCACAACGGCTTTCAAATTTGGATTTAGACTCAAAATGCCAATTTCCTATGAATAGTGGCACACATGGGCTCAAACATAGCACCAAGTGTGGGATGGGGATGTTGCGAGACGAGGCAGTGTTCTGTTCTTCTTCAAAGTGTGACAATTTCCATAGTGACCCCTATCTGCCAATTTATCAGACAGTGGTGGCTTGTACTTTCCTGTGACATTGGAAAGCTCTACCACCCTTCAGATACAAGCAGAGCCTCTCCTGGTAGACGGGTTTCAATGGAGCTTCCAGACTAAGAAGAAATGCCTGGTGATCATCTTCTATGAATCAGCCAATCAAAATGCTTAGGATCACCACAGAACATAGTGATCAGGAACTGGAAGATGAGCGCTCAGAATACATAGTGACGGGCACAGCGGACTCCAACAGATGGCTCGGGCCTGGGCGACCTTTTATTCTGTTGTGCACGGGACAACATCATGACAGCAACAACCAACAAGATTCATAGAAAGGGGGGGGGGCTTTTGAGTCTAACGAATATAACGTCAATATAACATAACGAATATAACGTCAATATAACATCAATATAACGTCAATATAACATCCTGTAAGAAAGACCTTCACCTTTCTCACCGTTACATTTAAGTCTCTGTAGAATGCACACCTTGCCTTTTACTCCGAGGGCCAATTTGTAAAGGTAGTCATTTCAAGGACAGTGAGATTCCGAGTTGTAAACTATAGGGGACATTTCCTTGTGGTAGGATAGTGTGGCGGTCAGCCTCTGGGTCACACAACTCCAGAGGGCACCTTTCTCATGGAATTCCAAGTGCATGTCAGCCTCTGGAATTGTGGATGTGGGTGCCCCACTCCTTTCTGCATCCTGAAATAGAATTTCCTCTGTGCAATACACTGGGGTCATCCTGGCCAAGCTCACTCTCATTTTCCCTCTGGGTGTGAATTGGAAGTCATCTATCAAGTCAGTGTATCCTTTTCGTGATCGTAAGAAAAAAGGTTTTATTTGGAAAATCTGGAGGTTTTCTTTGGGAAAAGTTTGAGATGGCCGATTCCTTTCAACAAGGGCTGCAAAGTAAGGACATGAGGCGTTCTAAAGTGGAGACTTGTCCAGTTGCACCTGTGAGCCACCCCAGATGCTGTCCTCTGCTGAGACGCCCTTCTAAGTGTTCTGTGAAGTCGTGCTAATGGTTTTCAGCCCAAGCGTGTCTGAAATCGAATGATGTTTATCCTATGCGCCGTACCTCTCATTTTGTGGTTGAATACACGTCAAATGAAAAGAGTCCGTTTTTAGAAATCATATGGCGAAACCATTGACAGACTGCTAAAGAACGTTTCACAGACACTTCGTCCGCTCTTTAGTGTATGTTTGTAATTAAATCCCTTTAATGTTTAGATGTATGTGTCATAAAAAATATATATACGTGTTACCCTACCCTTTCCCGAAATACTATATATCGTAAAACTATTATGCCGTCAGCCTTAAGGGGTGTGTGTGGTGCTGTTTTATTGGCCATTGCAAACCAAGTGCTCAGGAGAAAATAGCTAACCTATTCATTTCATCGTTAACTAAGCTGGGGGCTGGTTCAGGGGAACTGCTGTTTCTAGAAACTGTGTACTCAGTGGCCCTGGTTGCTGAACGTGATCTTTGGGACTGAGATCAAAAACGAAGTAGCTTTGCGTTCACTTCATTCTTCAGACAGTAAGGGATCAGGACTTCGTCTGTCAACGGAAAGCACCCCGATTCTCCTCAAAGTAGGCAAGAGTGGGTCAGCAGCTCCATGCATCCATGGATTTTTTCCTGTAATGTCTCTTTCAGCCCCTTCCCTTCTCTGACCATAAAGAACTTCATATGATCCTGGCTGCATCGGACAGTAAATCAATAGGTGATTTGTGAGACGAGCCCCTAGGTGGTGCAGACAGCCACTAACGGAAATGTTGGTGTGTTGAGGAGCCCTGGTGGGCTGTGGTCTGCAAGCTCCACAGTTCGAAACCACCAGCTGCTCCTCGGGAGAAAGACGGGGCTTTCTACTCCTGTAAAGAGCGACAGTCTCGGAATCCCACAGGGGCAGGTCTACCCTGTCCTACAGGGTTGCCATGAGTCAGAAGTGACTCTGTGGCAGTGAGTTTGGCTTGAATGGTACAGTAAAGAGCCTGGGGTTTAGCCATGGTGTTTAGAGATGGCTTGGAAGAATGTCCTGATCATCTGCTTCCGAAAACCCTGTCTGTGTCACCGATCTAGGAAGGCTCCCTGGAGCACACAGTCCACTCTCACCCCACACACATGGGCTCACCCTGAATTTGAATGGACTCAACGGCAACTGACTTGGTTTCCCTTCTTCAGATGGACCCTCCCCTCCCCTCCCCAAAGCATTTCCATCAACCGCCATGACTCCCAAATCCAAAGGTGGGAACTAGAAATGAAAGTTCAAATCATAACCAGGAGCAGCTAGTGCCCAACCTCACTTGGGAACCAGAAACACCTGAACACACAGGAAGTGACGGAGCAACCCGGCCATCTTTGCATTTATAGCCCATATGTGAGGATCGAAGTCCGATCAAATCAGGACTTTTTTCCAGTGGCCTTTGAAACAACAAAACAGTGGAGGGCGGGGCAGAACGCCTTTGTACCAGAGTCATTTTAGAAATCCAACTCAGTGTCCTTAGGTTGGGGGATCTTTTGCAAGACAAGAAATCCAGCTGTCCTAACATTGGGAAACGTCACCAAAATCGAAAGAGATCCCCTTTCCTCATTTCAAAGGAAAGTCAAGTCTGGAGTCTTGGAAAGATCAAAGGAAACGACTTGGCCTAAAATGAACAGCTCATGTTCCCAACTTTCTGGGAATTGACATGTTGAGATGATGGTGGGAATGGCACCGGCTTTCTCAAAATATATTTGGCTCAACAATGCAGGTTTTTGTCAATTTTTTTTGAAAAGTAAACTCATCCGTCCTAAAAATCAAATAGAATTCAGATGAAATGAAATCTTATGTTATGATGGCAATGAGGCAGCATTTCTTCTTAAGCAAAACCAGAGGAGCTTATATATGTGAAAGGAGGTTTCAAAATGTGTAGAAAAATTCAGTTATCTTTTAGTTTGATTTTCCACAAACTCTATAGTCCCCTGGTACTTAATTTTAGAGACTTATCTCAAGAAAATGGCTCAAGTGGTTGTAGAAGGGCACAAATCCCAAGTCTATGAGTCAGATGTCAGCCTGGAGGCTTCTTCAGATTCATGTAGCTGAAGAGTCTGATGAACCCAAGATCAGCAGGCAATTTGGCAGACTGATGGCTCAAGTCCCAAGAACAAGAGGACAAATGATGAAGAGCCAGATGCAGGATCCAGAGCAAGCAGAAAAGCCAGAACACCTGTGTACACATTGCACGCAGGCCACAAACCCTAGGAAACTGCATTTCAACTAATTGGCTGAGAACAGATTTCATCATGGAAGTGATGGCATTATATCGGATCACAAAATTGAATAGCTGTCTCTTACACACCTGTCAGATTACACAATTACTAAGGTGACCAGATTTTAACATTGGTAAAGTGGGACACCATTGATAAAACTGGCAAAATAGCCACATGGTAGCCAAAAACCATATACCCTACCTAGCTTGTCGTGCATTCTTTCCAAAAAAAACGGGACTTTTTAAAAACACCATGGGACGCAGGACAAATTGTTAAAAATCAGGACTGTCTGGCCAAAAGCGGGACGTCTGGTCACCTTAATAATTACTTAACTGCCAAACCACTGAAAACCAAGGCCCAGTCAAGTTGACACATAACTTTAACTATCACAGGGCTATTGGAAGACATGGGAGTGCTCATGAGGTGGAGTGTTTTGGAATATTAAAAATGTTCTAAAGTTAGAATCTGGTGAGGGTTTCACCATTCTGTGAATAAAAGCCACACAACTTTAGATGTGTCTGGTTTTTAAATTTTTTTTTAATATGTGTCTGTTTTTATGGCACGTGAAAATATATCTCAATAAAGTTTTTTTTTTAAGACAGTCAGAAACCAATCACGAAAAGCCACTCTGAGGACCTAATTTTGTTCCTATATATTCCTAGAAAATCAGTAAGTCCATTACCTGCATATATACTATATCATGAAAGTAGCTTGATTTATTATATTTTACCCTTTCACTTCTTATAAGGTTATTTTTTTTTTAAAAAAATCATTTTATTGGGGGCTCTTACAACTTTTTATCACAATCCATACATACCTCCATTGTGTCAAACACATTTGTAAATTTGTTGCCATCATCATTCTCAAAACATTTGCTTTCTACTTGAGTCCTTAATATCAGCTCCTCATTTCTCCCTTCCCTCCCTCACCTGCCTTCACTCATGAGCCCTTGATAATTTATAAATTATTACAATTTTTTCATGTTTTACACTGACAGATGTCTCCCTTCACCCACTTTTAGGTTGTCTGGCCCCCTGGGAGGAGGTGATACATAGATCATTGTAATTGGTTCCCCCTTTCTCCCTCCACCTTCTCCTTACCCTCCTGGTATCGCAACTGTCATCATTGGTCTTGAGGGGGTTATCTGTCCTGGATTCCATGTGTTTCCAGCTCTTATCTGTACCTCTTGTACATGCTCTGGTTTAGTCAGTCTAACTGAATTTGTAAGGTAGAATTGGGGTCATAATAGTGGGCAGGGGGGAAGCATTAAAGAACTAAAGGAAAGTTGTATGTTTCATCAATACTATACTGCACTCTGACTGATTCGTCTCTTCCTTGTGACCCTGCTGTAAGTGGATGTACATTTGTCTACAGATGGGCTTTGGGTCTCCACTCTGTATTCCCCCTCATTCACAATGATAGGATTTTTTTGTTCTGGGTCTTTGATGCCTTATACCTGATTCTATCGACACCTAATGACCACACAGGTTGGTGTGCTTCTTCCATGTGGGTTTTGTTGCTTCTCAGCTAGATGGTCACTTGTTTATCTTCCAGCCTTTAAGATCCCAGATACTATATCTTTTGAAAGCTGGGCACCACCAGCTTTCTTCACATTTGCTTATGCACCCATTTTGTCTTCAGCAATGGTATCAGAAAGGTGAGCATCACGAATGCCAAGTTATTAGAACAAAGTGTCGTCCTGCAAGGTTATTTTCATCATCCATCCCTTCAATAAATATATTTTGAATGCCTGTTTATTGTCAGATATGGTCCTAAGTCCTTGAGATATTTCATTGTACCCAATAGTCCAAGATCCCTGTCCTGGCCCAGCTTCTGTCATATCCCATGGACCTTGAATCTATGCTCAAGTACATTCTACCTGTTAGGGTTCATTGGAGTCAATGCTTCTCAAGGTAAGCGTGACACTTTTCAGAAATGTGACTTCTTCCACCATAATGTGGAGCTCTGGTGGTGCTGTTGGTTCCTTTGCTAACCACAAAGTTAGCAGTTCAAACCTATCAACTGATCCTTGGGAGAAAAATGAAATGGTTGGTTCCCATACATATTTCCCACCTTGGAAATCCTCCATAGGGTCACTGGAAGAATTGACACAACGGCAGTGGGGTTCCACCAGAATGTACCCTAGTTATCAACTTCATTCCATCCCTTTCACGGCTC
>NW_022103951.1:18296409-18332241 GCF_000313985.2 Echinops telfairi
GAGCTAGATGGCCGCTTGTTTACCTTCAAGCTTTTAAGACCCTAGACGCTATATCTTTTGATAGCTGGGCACCATCAGCTTTCTTCATCACATTTGCTTATGTACCTGCTTTGTCTTCAGTGACTGTGTCGGGAAGGTGAGCATCATGGAATTCCAGTTTAATAGAACAAAGTGTTCTTGCATTCAGGGAGTACTTGAGTGGAGGCCCAAGGTCCATCTGCTACCTTAATACTAAACCTATAAATATATGCACATAGATCTATCTCCCCCTCTCCTCATATATATTTACATATGTACATGCCTTTATTTAGACCTCTATGAATGCCCTTAGCTCTTTCCTCTATTTCCTTTGACTTTCGTCTTGCCCTACTATCATGCTCAGCCTTCATTTGGGTTTCAGTAATTCCTCTCCGTTACATTACTCTTGGTCATGCCCTGCCAGGCCTCCTACACCCACCTCATCACCAATTTGGATCAATTGTTGTTCCCTTGTCCCTGTGTTTGTTAACACCCCTTCCTTTCCCCCCAACTCCCCCTCTCCCATGTCCCCCCAGAATTGTCGGTCCCGTTGTTTTCTCCTCCAGATTGTTCATCCAGCCTATCTTATTTAGACAGGCCTGCGGAGATAATAACATGCACAAAAACAAGACAGAGTAAATATTTTACCGGCTAGCTGACTTCATTTTGGGGGACCTCAGGGGAAATAGACATGATGACATAAGAGTAATGGGAAGAGCAAATGAGCCCCGTGATCCAGCTCCTTAAAACATTCCCTCTGATGGTCTCCTTCTGTTCTCATCAATCAATGCATGCCCCCCCTCGCCCCCCCCTTTGTTCATGGAAGAAACCCTTAGCAAATAGCTCTGTGTGCAACACTGGCATCAGGCATCACCAGAAGTTTTGCCGCCTGTGGTTACTACCACCATCTCAGTTTGCAGATGTTGCGTCTTATGACCACTGGGTGCAAAACTCCAGGCATACTGTAGCTTCTGGAAACGTGAAATGGGTTCTTGGAGCGGCCATGGGTAGATTTTTATTTTGAACGTAGGACCTTACTTCCAGTTTGCCTCATTCATAGAGAATGAAACGACGCCTGTTTACTTCTGAGGCTGGATGCGAGCATTTCTGCTCCCTGGGACATGCTAGAGTGACCATGCCATTCTCCCTCTACCGAGCCTGTGTTCCCAGAATACCACTCTGGGGTGCTATCTCCATCTCCCACAAGGGTGAAATCGAGGTCTCTGTTTGTGAACAAGCACTTCAGATTCCTCTGGAGAAGGAAACTGTGAGCGCAGAGTATTTCCCAAGCCCAGTTGCCAAGAATGAGCTCATTGTGCTCCTCCCTTGTGTACAATGAGTCTCAAACCTTCAAACACAAGCCATTTGATTATGATCCACCTTTCCAGGAGAATGGTTTGTTTACATTGTGGAACCTTGGTCTTTCACAAGTATGCTCTTGTTGTTGGGTGCCGGGGAATGAATTTCCTCTCAATGTAACAGAGTAGACTTGCCATGTAGGATATTTTATGCTGTAACCTTTATTAGAGCAGACAGTGAGGTCTTCTCTCAAAGCCAATTGGTAGGTTTGAACTGCCAACCTTTTGGTTAGCAGCTGAGTGGTTAACAGTTGTACCACCAGTATGCCCCAACATTAATAAGACAATTCGTTCAATCTATTCCTCATTCGATTTTTTAAAATTACTATTTGGAAATAATAAATCATTTTGTTGGGACTTCTTACAACTCATATAACAATCCATACATCAATTGTATCAAGCACATGTGTACATAAGTTGCCATCATTTTCTAAACATTTTCTTTCTATTTGAGCCCTTGGTATCAGCTCCTCTTTTTTCCCTCCCTCCCCCAACTCTCCCACCCTCGTGACTCCTTTATTAAAAATTATAAATGATTATTATTTTCATATCTTACACCATCCGCTGCCTTGTTTAATTTTTTATAGAGGGATTATATACAAAATTAATGCTAGTTTTAAAATAAATATTAAAGGACTACGATGCAACCTTGCTACTTTGATTTTGGAAATGTTGCCCCAAAATAAATGTCAGTAAACTATCTGCTACTGAAAAACTAATATTTTATTTTAGCGTTTTATTTTTAAAAATTAGTTTTATGGGCCAAATCTGACACAATGCTTTCAAAGTCTAGAAACAGCAATGGAACCTAAGTGTTATTCTAAGTACTAGTTGCTGTCTATCTGGTACTGCATACTGTGTAAGAACGATTCCCAGACCTACTCAGCAAAAGCCTGCTATCATTTCACAGTCATGAGATGCAGGAGAGCAAAGTGGGCATGTAAGCCGTGTAGTTTCCGGCCCTGGCTCTAAGGGGAAAAGAGCCCACATCTAAAACCTCTTTTTAGAGATTTCTAGGAACATACTTATTCAAATTCCCTGCCATCAAGTCAATACTCTTTCATAGCGACCCTTATAGGACAGGGTAGAACTGTCCCATCAATTTCTAAAACTGTAACTGATGACTAGAATAGGGAGCCTTGCCTTCCTCCTTTGGAGTGGCTGGTGGTTTCGAAGTGCTGACCTTTCAGGTTATAGCCCAACTCGGAACCACTGTGCCACCAGGGCTTCCTAGAAGCCTACTATACCAAGCTAAAACACCAGCTTTTAACTGAAAATAAAAGCCAGGTTAATACTTATCATTGACTCTATCCTGTAGGTGAATGCATCGCGTCAAGAAGCCAAGCTGATGGAAGAGTGTGATCTTCTCATTGAGATCATTCAGCAAAGACGACAAATTATTGGAACCAAGATCAAAGAAGGAAAGGTAAGATTTCTATGGCAGATTTCTTATTTTCTCTCTCAAGGAAACGTCATACTCTCATGTTCCTGTGGCCTTGAAAATATTGAACACTCTTTTGATATCGTCTGTCAAATCCTCCTAGGCATTAAAGCCTTACTTCAAAAGCCCTTGCATGGCAATTCCCCCACTCCTTTTTTTGGTATTGTTTTAGTCTCCTGGGCATGTCTCTTTAACAGAAGTGCTCCTCCATTGTATACTCCCAGGGGGCAGCATGGGGAGCTTGCCATTGTTAAGGCGCCATTAGGTTGCTTTTGATCCAAAGCAACTCTGCACAACAGAAGGACACACTGCATGGTTCTGTGCCAATCCCCGCCATTATTTTCTCGGTGTGTCTCTCTGGGGATGCCTGGTGGTGATGGAGAGTATGTGTTGGACTGTGAACGGCAACGCTGAAGGTTCAAACCCACTAGCCACTCTGCAGGAGAAAGAAGAGAGTGTCTACTCTCCAAGATTTAGTCTTAGAGACTCATTTTGGAATTGACTCGATGGCAGTGGGTTTTGTCAATTGCTTCTCTATAATTGTGGGCCCAAAGGTAAAACTTCTCTTCAAATAGCACTGTCAAGAGAATAAAAAAATTAAGCCACAAACCGGCAGAAAAGAATGACAGGCATACGCCATGTAAGGCCCACACTATATTCTGTGAGATAGAGTACTATGTGATTTGGATGTTGTGCAAACACGATAGAAACCTCTTTTGAGAGCCTACTTCTGGTTGTCCTAGCAGCCACCGCTGCTCCTCTGGCAGCTTCTACCGAGGTTGGAGGAACAACAGGCAGGGAGAGCAGCTGATGGGTTAGGAGTGCACCAGGCCTATCCTTCCCCACCATTCTGCTCACCTGCCTGCCAGTCAGAGCTGGAGAGCAGGAGCAACGCCATGTCTTCTGCCCCACCTGCTTATGTCCTACTCATGCTTCGCTGTGTAAATTTGGGGTCTTTAACACCATTTATGTACTGCCATCAAGTTGATTCTGACTCATAGCAACTCTATATGGGGTTCCTAAGACTGTGAATATAGAAGCAGACCGCCTTATCTTTTCTCCCTAGAAGGGACTGGTGGGTTTGAACCTCTGACCTTGTGGTTAGCACACCAATGCCTAACCCACAGTATCACCAGGGCTTCTTTCAAAACCATTAGGGGGAAATAATGAACAAAGGGAGAGCTACCTCTTAAAAACAAACAGAACCCCTTAAGGACCACATATCGGATATGTGTTCTGACATTGTTTAAAAGGATAGAAGGACGTTAAGCGACACATACGTGCATTTCCAAAAATAAGCTAATGGAAACCCAATGGGTCATAACAGTGTAACTGAATGGCTTATGAGGTCCCTGTGAGGTGGGGTCAACCTGACACTGGAAATCTGAGGGACCAGGTGAGGAGGATAAGTATGGATAAGAGACCTCCGTGAGGGGCTTGGTGGTCAGTCAGGCTGAGTACACTGAGTCAAGAGGAAGACAGTGTGTCCTCGCAGAAGTGTGGAGGGGGAGGAAGAATTGTACAAGATAGTGGAGAACAGGATGGTAAATGGCACCATTCATTCCATTGACTGCATGGGGCTTGTGTTCGTCTGGGCAGACTAGAGAAACAAATCCATGGACATACATATGTGTATAACAAAGAGATTTATATACAAGAGCAAATTGAACATTGAGAAAACATCCCAGCCCGGTCCAGATCAAGTCCATAAGTCCGACATTATCCCATATGTCCGACAGCAATCCATAAAGTCCTCTTCTGACTCACGAAACACATGCAATGATGCCGAATGCAGGACGATCACAGACCAGTGGGTAGAAAGTCTTTGGATCCAGTGGCGTTGTAAGCATCTCAGTGTGCTGGCAGGGGTCTCCACGTGGCTTTTCCAGGTTCAAAGGTCTTGTCAGCTGCAATGTCTCCCAGGGAGTAGTAGAGAGAGAGAGAGAGTGTCTCTCCTGCCTCCAAGGAGTTACCAGATTTCCCAGAATTCTCTGGAGAAGGCCATGCCCACACAGAAGTCTCATTGGCTGTCTCCAAATTGACAGCCTAGACTCCACCCTTACACTCTTAATCTTTAAATTGACACCAGGTTAGGTGACTACCACAGGGCTGTTAAACTTGCTCTAACTAAACAATCTCCCGGCAAATCCTCTGACTGAGGCGCTTGCCAAGCAGGTGCTGTTACACATGAATACATATGGCCAATCCTTGCTTTCAGACTGCTGTTTGCTCTTTGAAATAGCTTGGCTGCCTTTAGAGTTGGCCAGCCAGAGGGCTCCACAAGGAAAGCGGATGGCACACACCGGATTAAGCAAACTGTGCGTCTGCCATTCAGACACCAAGCAGAGGTAGACAACTCAAGGACACAGGTCAACAAGAAAAGGGTCTTTACTGCTTTTTATCTCCTCGTAATCTCCCCACTGAAAGAGAATTCACTGGGACTAACTATATCAGCTTTCCAGAGCCCTAAGGTGTACTGGCCACTTCATCTGCATAGATACAAATGTTAATTGAGGATTTTGTATCTCACACATCCCTACATGCACAACCAAAAACTAAACACAAAAACTGCCATCTAGTCCATTTTGATTTATAGTGACCCTATATAGTGTAGGGTATCCAAGGCTGTAAAGCTATACAGGCACTAAGAGCCACGTGTTGTTGTTGTTGTTCTGTGGAGGCCTGGTGGGTTTGAACTAGCCGTTTTGCAGCTAACAGTTTATCTGGTAGCCTCTCTGGTAGCCGCACCAGGGCTCCTTTACTTACACCCACCTAAAAGCTTTAAGAATGTATTTCCGTTAAAAGGATGCTTTTGAAAGAATGCGTAGGAGAATAAAAGCCATCAACAGACTTGTGTTCCCTTTAAAGGGATCTTCCAGTAGACAAAATAGTTTCAGGACTGAAATTAGAAAGTGAATTCGAGATCAGTGTGACAAGCTCATTTCCTGAAGGAACAATGACTAGAGCAAAGGAGAAAGCTTTCCCTTGAAGCTGTAAGGCATCTGCAGAGTAGTGCCTCTTTTTTAAACGAATAGAAAATGTTCTTGTTGGAATTTGTATTTAAATTATACATTTTGCAGGGTTCCTCAAAATATGCGTGTCTGTGGCAATACATATTTTGCTTAAGTACATTTAGTTCAGTGTCTGATTTTGAAAGCTATCACTTGTTGGAGCCCTGGTGGCACCGTGGTGACTGAAAGAATGGCAATTTGCCGTGCTGAGGGAAACGATGTGGCTTCCAGAAAGATCCCAGCCTGGTGAACCCTGTAGGGCTGGTCACAATGAGTCAAAAGCAGCTGACTGGCAGTGGGTTGGGTTTGGTGACCAGGTTTCTCAGACTGTGGTTTTAATCACAGCCATCTGATTGGAAGCACATCACTTTCTGACGGAGGTCAGATTGCCAATATTTTAGAGGTCATGTGGTCTCTGTACAAGGCCTGGTGGCATAGCTGATAAAAATCGGGCTGTTAATCTCAAGGTCAGCAGTTCAAAAGCACCAGCCTATCCTCAGGACCAAAATGAAGCTTTCTACTCCCATAGAGTTATAACAGTCTTGGAAACCCGCAGGGGCAGCTCTACCCTATCCTACAGGGGCTCCGTGAGTCAGAATGGGCTCGATGGCAGTGTGCTTGGTTGTGAGTGATGGTCGTTGTAGCACAAAAGATGCAGCCTAGATAATTCATGAACAAATGGGTATGGCTCTGTGCCAATGAAACTTTATTGACAATAACAGATGGTGTGCTGCATTTGGTTCCCAGACTCTAGTTTGTGGGTTTCTAACTTAGAGCAGTGTTTTTCTATTTAAGCTGTCTCCCACAATAAGAAGGGCGTACGACTTCCAATCTAGCAGATGTACACAAATGAATTTGGGGGATGGGGGAAATTGGGTTTTTTTCTCTGTGTGTGTATGTGTGTGTGATACCCTCTGTTATTGTCTTTTCTCCTCTCCTCTTTAACTATATTAACGCTGATCTTGACCTTACAGTTTATCACCTGCAGATCAGAAAATATTCAATGCTGGCTAAAATGAAATTCCCACCGCTCTGCCAATTACAACTTTTTCATTCGAATATTGGCAAGGGTGCCCAGACATCAACAGGTGTTTGAAAAAAAACCCAAAAAACCTCCCAGTTAATTCTCCTGCATGCCAGGTTTGAGAAGCGCTGATCTGGCTGATCACGTGGAGTAATACAGTGGCCTCGAATGAAAATGATAACCCGACACATGCTCTTGATCGCACAGTCATGTATTTTCAAAGGCAGGCCTCACATTGAGCTTGCTTCAACGTAGGTGCTTTTGTGTATTTCTTTTTCTTTACTACTTACGTCACACTTTAAAGTCCAGAGAAAAGACACAAAGAAGATGGAATTCAAACATTGCAATTGAGATCAAATGATTCTAAAGAAATATTTTGTCCCCGTTTTCTTTTGTTAGAGAATTGTATGAAACATCCTAAAGTATTTCACAGATCCATATTTCTTGAGCATTTTTGTGTCATCAAATATTCCACTTGCTTCGTTCCTGGAGAGACTTTTCCTTTCTCTGACAGTTTTTTCTAAGTGTGTTCTAATTTCTTGAGTTGGCTTGAATGCCTTCATATTAGTTTTTCCTATGCATATAATGATGGCAAAAGCGAAATTCTAGTTTGTGTAAAAGAAGCGTTATTTTATTAAATTAACGAACGCTGTTAATCCCCTGGGAGAAATCACAGTAATTAGGATGAGTTAAGCCTTTTACCAGGCTCAAGGTCACATACCATTTGCCCCAACATTTGAACACGTCATTCGCTGACACTTTGCTTTCTGGCATCGTTCTCATCTTTGCACCGAAATGGTGTGACTGCTGCTTTGCACTTCAGTGTTAATTTCCTTCATTTCCTGTAGTTCATAGCTGCGGTCCGATAGTCCGGAGAGGCCTCCAGTTTTGACATCTCTTTCCTTCCTTTTCTTCCTTGAGAGCTAGACAGGGATGATAATGCTGACTTCAAGAAGGAAGAAAGTTCTTAGAATTCTCAGGAATTCTGGAGGGAAACTGGGCCAGCCTTGTCTGTAAAACAGATTAACTGGCCTCCTCCCTATCCTTTTGCCTCGGGCTCTGTTTCATTCCAGAATTATCTTAAAGCCAGCCAAGACCTGTCCAAGGGTGTGTGGAGGGGGCACACGGCACTTCCAATTAGCACTCTAATTTTAACTTGGCTTTCAGCCAGCGGTCTGCACCTCGCCGCAGATCCCAAACCCCAAAGGGAACAGTCCAGTGCACTGCCTTGGTCTTAGCGTGGCCTGCTCCAGAGGGTCTGGTCAATTAAGCCAGAGGGTCATTCTCAAGCAAGACAGAATCGGGATATGGAATGGAGGCTGTGAACCAAACCTGCAGTGTTATCCTGACTGGAAAAGGCAAGTTATCAAGGAAGCACAGGGTGCCTGGAAATGACGTTCCCAGCCCCGGGAAATAGCCCAGCTGTGCTTTCTTTGGCGCTTTCTCGTCTTCTCAACAGGAAAGCGATTAATCAATGGGGGAAAAAACACACGCTCCCTTTCTGTTCATTAACACATGGATTTTAGATAGTGTGGGAAAAGCCATACCTAATGCCTTCCCATCCCCATTGTATTACATGAATCACAGAAAACTTTTTCGAAAGTGGTTGCGACTTAAGCCACAAATTCGCAACTACCGAGGTGTTCTCTTTTCTACATGGCACCTCTGAAACATTAGAGGTAGAGCAGTCCAGAATTCCCTCAAGTCTTCCAAGTCATTGTGTGGAATGATCCAGCGAGGACATCTGGTGACCCTGGGTAATTTACTACTAGGCAGAACCTTTTCCCCACCCATCAGCAGGGAAGCAATTCACAGTTCAGTGTTTCCTCATAAAACAAATCAGTAGCACGTCACCATGGAGATCGAGAATATTGAAGTACCATGACAAGGCCTGCCGTTGTCTTTCAGTATCTCGTGTAACCACTTGGTGAACTTACATTGAAGGATAACTTACATCCCCCACCATGCACACATCAGGATGGTCCAGCTAAAGCATTTTTACTCAGCGAATCCACCTGGTCCCCCTCTCCTTGTCTGTTCTCTTCAAGGTGGTGAGGCTCCGGAAACTGGCGCAGCAGATCGCCAACTGCAAGCAATGCATCGAGCGCTCGGCGTCGCTCATCTCCCAGGCGGAGCATTCTCTGAAGGAGAACGACCATGCTCGCTTCCTGCAGACAGCGAAGAATATCACTGAGAGGTGAGTGCAGGGGCCTCTGGGAATCCTGGGCCACTTGGCTCTTGCATATGCGATGTGACTGGGTAACCTTGCCCTCGCTTTGCTTTTGTTCTCGCTTAGAGGGCTGAGTACCAGAGAGAATAGAAGCTTGAGATTGTTTTGTTCCAGTGAAAGATGCTTGACTTTGACATGTCAAAGCCCTTTCAGTAACAGCCAGGAGTTCAAGGCCTTTGAAACCAGAGCCTTTTGGAAAGAATACAATCAGCCTGCTTTGAAGGGTGTGGGGCTGGAGAAAGCTTCTGATGGCACAAAAAAAAGAGCATTTACTGAGACTCTCAGACCTGATCTTATCCAGCACTTGATAACAAGGAATCAAACGGAAAGCAAATGCCATAAAAGGTAGTCCTTTCTTCCATCCCAGGAATCCTCTGTTTAAAAAAATAAATCACACAGGTGTTGTTTGCTCTTAGCCTATTGTTATTTGGTTGAGAAGCCTTACCTTCTTTGAAAAGGTCAAGGCCAACTCACATAGAACAGAAAAGACCAAAACATTAACCTCAAACCTCCTTTTTTAAAAAAAACCCTATTTTCTTTGTTTTTATTTCAAAAGTTATTATTAATTGGGAGTTAATACATAGTATCATTCCATAGTTCCATCACATCAAGCAGTATTGTAAAATTGCTACCACAATCGGTTCCCAAACATTCTTTTTCTTCCGGGGTTATATTTTTTCAGAACTTAAAAGTGATGTTATCTGAGTGATCAGCCCAGCAGTGACATCGGCATAACCGCTAGCCATCATGGCTGTCAATGCCTATGGCAAGTCCAGCGAATCCAAAGCACTTAGGCTGGACTGGTAACATCCACCGCCCTCTCCCTAGAATGCCAGTGCCCTTGTCTTTGTATTATTTCTCATTTTCAGTGAACTGCCCTCGCATAGAGTCCTGTCATTAGAAGAAGGAGTTAGTGGTGCAATGGGTTGGACTGCTGACCAACAGGTTAGTGGTTCAAACCCACTAGCTGCTCCACAGGAGAAAGATGTGGAAGCCTATGAAGCAGTTCTCTATCATACGAGGTTACCTGGAGTGACAGTGGATTGGTTTGGTCTGTCATTCAAACTCACAGCCATCGTGTTAATTTGGACTCATCACAACCCCATAGGACAGGGTGGAACTGCCCCTGGCAGGAGTGGAAAGCCTTGTCTTTCTCCCAAGTACCATCTTGTGGGTTCAACCTGCTGACCTTGTGGTTAACAGCCCCAAAGTAGTTATGTTAGATTTCTCATTTTGGGGAATGCTTCGATTCTTGCCTTCGCACGAGAAAGAAATGCATGCTGAAGCCTGGTTTGTGATCCAAGTGAGTCTTGATAAAAGAAGTTTCAGGTTTTACAATTAACTGAACACAGGACTGCACCCCCCCCCCCCCCCCACGTGGCGACCTGAGGCCAGAGAGCAAGGAGACCAAGGTCCAGCCTAGAGGAACCACAGAGGAGCAGCTGGAAAAGAGGGAAGTGGTCTCCAGGTTCCAGCCTTTAGGTGCCTGCGGCTGAGAGGTGTAGTCGATGGTACTGGCTGACTCCATTGGCTGGATTAAGTCCACCTTGCCTAAATTGGGCCTATTCAGGTGTACTGCCCATGTTGGTGGCCCCCCCCAACCCTGTCGCCCCGCCCCTCCCTCCCCAACAACCCACCACCCACCCACTCACTCAGGGCCTGAATCGGTGCGTGCCCAGTGGACACCCTGGGCCCTCTTCTGCTGCCTAACAGTTCCCACCTGAAGCCCCAGTGGGTTTTCACTACAAATCTCCAGATAGCTCACTCATCGTGGCTCATCTGACTTTTACATTCCTAGTGTTGATTTGTCTTGACTGCTTTCATTTGGACCTCATCCATTTCCCCTAAATTCATCCTAAATTTAAAAACTGCAAACAGTACATCAATGCTTTAGTGTTTCCCCAGGCACCCCAATAGACAGTGTTGATGTTTACGTTTGGGTTTCCAACTGCGATCCAAGAAGATGGTTCTTCCACTCTAAATTGGGTCCTGTGCCAATGAAGTGACTATATTATGAGCCATACTTCTCAGTCATTCTCCCAACTCCAAGGAGCAATGAGGAGCAGGCTGTGTATGAAATTCCCATTCTTCACAAGTCATCCAGAGTTTGCTACGATCCACACACTTGAATATATTTGCATAATCAATAAAATTATCTGCATTCAGCCAAGATCTACCCTCGTCCAGACACTTGAAGATTTTCTTTACAGAATTTCTACTCCTGCAAATGTTTATCAATAGATCCCAATATCATTGCAATGAAGACATTGTTGATTTGCCTCTTCTCCCTCCCTTCTTTCCCCCCTCCCTCTGAACTATATTTATAGCAGTGGTTCTCATCCTTCCTAATGCCGTGAGCCTTTCATATAGTTCCTAATGTTGTGGTGACCTCCACAACCATCCAATTATTTTTGTTGCTACTTCATCACTGTCATTTTGCTACTGTGATGAATTGGGCAACCCCTGGAAAGGGTCTTTGACCCCCAAAGGGGACACAACCCACAGGTTGAGAACCCCTGATTTATAGGCTATTGGACATACCTTAGAAATGCCACAACTATAAGTTGATTTCTAAGGATTTACAGCATTTCAGTTATAATTTTATAAATTTAATAGACATTACTTTTTAGAGCAGTTTTACATTTACTGAAAAAGAGGGCAAAATATCCAGTGTTCCCACATAATGACCTACTTCACCCAGCATATGGCTACAGACATACTGTTTCCCCCATTAACATCTTGCATTCCCACAGTACATTTGTTACAGTTGATGAACTGATGTCAATACAGTCTCATTAATTAGAGGTCAGTTTACATAAGGATCCACTCTTGATATTGCACACTATGGATGTTGACAAATGCGTAGTGTCACCTGTTCACCACGACAGTATCTTACAGAGTAGTTTCACTCTAAAAATGTCTTGGCCTCCAGCCCTGACCACTACGGATCTTCTCACTGTCTCTATCCCTACTTTTGCCTTTTCCAGAAAGCCCGATATTTGGACTCATAGCACATGTAGTTTTCAGACTGTTTCTTTCGCTTAACAGTATGCATTCATGGGTTTGCCACATCCTTTTAAAGCTTGATAACTCATACCCTTGTGATTGCTGAGTAATACTCCATTGTAGGGATGTACCACAGTTGTTTTTAGTTTAATTTATTTGCCTATTGAAGGACAGCTTGGTTGCTTCCAGTTTTCAGCACTGTTATAAACATTCCTGGGCCATTTTCACAGGTGTGATTTTTTTATAGCAAAGCTATATTAGCTTTATAGCATCTGAAACTTGGAAGAGTCATTAAAAGAAGCAAGAAGAGCTCAAAGTTTGGGGGTGAGTAGGGTGAAATGTTTCTAGGTTAAACGGAAGAGCACAAACCGGACATTCCTCTCATGCTGCCTTCGGCCAGGCTTGTGGCCTTGTATTGAGTGTCAGTGCTCCTCTGTAGGACACAGCAAATCCACCGGATGTCCCACTATTGTTGAAACCAACCAGTTGTTGGGGAGTCTACTTGAACCCATGGTCTCCCCATGTGCATCAGAGTCAAACTGTGCACAACCTGGGTGTTCCAGGCCTGATTTTTCCTAATTTGATCCCCAGGCCTTTCTTGCCCAGGTGCCTCTGGGTGGACTCAATCCTCCACCCTTTCTGTTAGCAGCCCAGAGTGGTAAACCACGTGCACCACCCGGAGTGGACGCACCTTAGCAGAGGTCAAAAACAAGATTACAAATCCCACCTGATTTGATATGCTCTGAAGTGGTGTGCTTCATGCTACAATTCTCTTGTTTGTAAAGCAAATCACTCATATTTTTCAATTGGTCAGAATATTCAGCAATAAATGAATTTACTCAAGCCACTTGATCACACATAGGTGATTAGTTCATACCAATGGCTTGGCAGACAACTTCACTGGACAGGAGAAATGATGCGTCCGCGGAGGGTGGGGGTGGGGTTTGATGTGGGAGACTGCTCATGAATATTTTCCAGGGCATCTGCTGGGAATATGGTGTAAGAAAATGAATACAAGGCGGACAAAAAAAATAAAAGAGAGAGCGAGCCAGACCCAAACTCCTTTTTTAAAAGTTTGTTTTAGAGAAAGGCTAGGACTTGATTAAACTAATCCGATATCTGGAAACATTTTTTTTTCAATCTTGACTTTGCCTGTTAGGCTGTTTGAAATATTGGGGACTCTGTTCTTTGAAGTGGAGTAGGCCCTGGGTCTGAAAGGAACGAACCGTTTCCCAGACAGATGTGTGAAGAAATGCCTGGAGCGACATAGTTTTCTCTGGGGTGAGACGTGACCCAGCCAGGCTGTTAAATCCACAGCAACATGAAGTATGAATTTTCGCACGCCTCCAGGGGAATTTGTTCTCTGCAGTAAAAGAAGGAGGGAGCATCACCATTCTGTTGTTTCCCAGTTGTTGTTGTTTTAGTTGGTCTTTTTTTGGTGGGGGATGGGGGGGCCTTTAAAAAAAACTTGCATTCATTTGTTTTTTCTTAATATGTTGTGCCCAGCTGAGATGCTTCTTAAGGCCTGCATTAAAAATAGCACCAACTTTTAAGTTTTGAAATGACTGTAGTAAAAGACTCATCTAGACACACGTAAGGAAGCATCGGCCCCTCAACTATTCTCACATGGACAGTTCAGCGTTGTTACTTACGTTCACCCTGGTGTGCACCCCTCACCACTATCCATTTGCAATACTTTCCTCACCCTTGATAAAAGCTCAGTCACCTTCAGCGATGCCTCCCCCTGCTGTTTTTGTCATCCTTCGGTGCCATCGTGCCACTTGGGACCTATGGTAACTCGATGCACATTAGAATGAAACACCGCCCCATCCGGCACCATCCTCACAATTGTTCCTGTGCTGGAGCCCATCGGTGCCGTCCCTGTGTCAGTCCACTTCATTAAGGGCCTTCCTCTATGATGCTGCCCCTCGACTTGACCAAAAGAGCCCTGGTGACGTAGTGATTATGTGTTGGGCAGTGAACCGCAAGGTCAGCAGTTTGAAACCACCTGCTGCTCTGAGGGAGAAAGACAGGGCGTTCTATTCCCGTGAACAGTTACAGTCTCAGAAACGCACAGGGGCAGTTCCTATGTGGCAGTATAGGCCTCAGTGACAGTGAATTTGGTTTGTTTGTGGTTTCTATTTTCCCAGCACACTATGTCTCTCCTGGCAACGTGTCCAGAGTATGTAAGAAGTCTCACCAACCTTGTCTCCAGCTCCCGAGTCAACACTGATCAATTTTGGTCTCTATTCATTTGCTTATTCTAGATATTTCATGTAGGTGGGAACACGTACTATTTGCTCTTTGGTGTCTTGACGACGTTCACTCAGCCTCCGATGATGCCGGTTTATTCCAACTGTAGCATGTTTCCA
This sequence comes from Echinops telfairi, assembly GCF_000313985.2. NCBI lineage: Eukaryota > Metazoa > Chordata > Mammalia > Afrosoricida > Tenrecidae > Echinops > Echinops telfairi. Next base: position 18,310,870 of record NW_022103951.1, read on the forward strand.
GACTTCCCCTCTCTTTACAGCTGAGTAGTATTCCATCACGTGGATAAGACCACATGTCGTTGGTGTGCTCATCTGCTGATGGACACTTGGATCGCGTTGGCTGTGGTAAACGGTGCTGTCTCGAGTCCCTGCTTTAATCCCACTTGAATACATAACATATTAGGGATGCAATTACTGGGTCCGTTTCTTAATGGAATTTATTTGCTTTCTTTCTTAAGCAATGGTGATGAATGCCCTTTTGACATTTCTAAAACATTTTCTTATTTTTTTAAAATAATTACAGAGTCTCCATGGCAACTGCTTCCTCCCAGGTTTTAATTCCTGAAATCAACCTCAATGACACATTTGATACGTTTGCCTTAGACTTTTCACGAGAGAAGAAATTGCTAGAATGTCTGGATTACCTTACAGGTATGATCTCTTATGGTCTCTTTAATCTTATAAGTATTTAGTGATACATGAATTCCCTAAAATCCAATCTGTGGTCCTTTGACTTAGCAAAATAAAAGGGAGAGAGGCTGGACCATAGGCTCCGCCAGTCCCGTGTGTTTTGCTGCAGCAGGAAAATTAAAAGCTTTCTTTTAAAACCCACCTAGCACATCTCCACTTGTGTCTTGTGGGCCGAAACACATCGCAGGGCCACATCCAAGGGCAGAGGAAACTGGAAAGTTCCGGTTGGGGCTGAGGAGATGGCCGTTTTATGGAAAAGAGGGGTCTTGTTGAAAAGAATGCATCTGATCCATTTCCCAATAGTCTTAATAGTACTCCAACAACGGATGCCCATTCTAAGCTCCACGTGAATGCAAAAGTACTGATTAAAGGGGAAATGTGGGATTCGTTTGCCTTGAATCTGATGTGTATACTATCTATCATCCTGATGGTTGTTTATCACCCACTAAAACCCATACAGGTTACCTATTATTCTGCCTTCTTAGCTGTCAACCCTGAAGAGAAATGTGGTGCATTTCTAGACATAACATGGACTGTGGCCATAACACATGATACTTGACTGATATTCCCAAGTTCACATAGTTTGTCAGACATTTGTAAGCAGGAAATAAAGTGTTTGTAGAGCATTAGCCCACAGTTCCTCATGTTCGGTTGGAGATAGAGGCAAGAAAATAACAGCTCTGGGTCCCAGTCAGTGGATATTGAAATTGACAGCAGGCTGCTGCTGCCATCCACAGTAAATTGTATATTGACTTTTCAGGACAGAACCCAATGGGTTTATAATCACAACATGGTGATTACGCTTAATGCCTGGCTGCGAAAATAAAATCCCCACCCCCTCCTGCCTCCACATGGGCTGTCAAGTTAATAACCCAGAGAGGTGACATTTTCTCCCTGATTACGGTGACTGCCTTGTGGCTCATATTTATTTGCCTATTTTGAGGATAAGGTTTTATTCATATCTAATCCAGTATCACAATGCAGAAAGACCAAGTTCTTCCTTCAGTACCTGGTAGAAAGGATGGGAGAACCTGGATTTCTTCACTGAGTTGTACAAGATTGGAGTCCACACTCACAGGGTTCACACAGACCATCAGGTGTGATAGAGCTGGGCCTCCCCTAGGGAAAATGCTTCCGGGTGGCAGGGCTGGTTCATGCGCATCCAAGTGGCACCACAGCACGCTCAATCTCACACAGAGATAATGCAGGAGACAGATATATTGGGTGTGTTAAAAACAAACTAGTTCGCTATGGGGTTGATTCCAACTCATGATGGCCTCACATGCGTCAGGGTGTCTTCGGGGGCTAGTATTTGGAGAAGTAAATGATCAGGCCTATCTTTTGAGAGATTTCATGGTAGATTTGAACTTTGAACCTTTTCTTTAGCAGCTGAGCACGACCCAGTAATTCCCTGAGTATGGATGGGGAGGTAGAGGCCTCTAGTTTCAGGCAGGAGTTAGCGAGTGCAGTGCCACACCACAGTTTAGGGAATCAGTAATGTGTATGGGATTGAGTCACTAACAGACAATACTGGCCTATGTGGTTGAATACCTCAGACTGAAAGCTATTTGCTTCTTATGATACTTGTCCTGGGTATATCTTTATGTGACAAAGTGAAGGACATTTTTAAAAAAAAAATCAGAGTTTTACAATGACCATTTTCATAAACTTGGCTCTCTTTGGATTCGTTTTGGACTGATCAATCTTGATCAAAGTTTTGAACAGCAAAGACCTCTATAATTGTGTAAGCAAAGCTTAGGGCTAGCCTTCAAAATACAGGTATGTTTCTCCTTTTGTAGTTAGGTACTTATAGAAGCATGGCAAGCATTTTCTGTAAAAATCCAGATGGAAATATTTTAGGCTTTGTAAGCCCTTCAGTTTAAAGTGCTCAACTCTGCGATTGCCAAAAAAAAAAAAAATGCCCAGCCGTAGAAAAACGGGCATGACTGTGTTCTAATAAAACTTTATTTACAAAAACAAGTTGTAGGCCAGATTTTGCCCACAGGCCATAGTTTGCCAATCCCTGTTCTAAAATATTATTGCCTATAGAAAACACTCGTTGCCTGTTTTTTTTTTTTCTTTCCCATAAACTCTTTCTCATAAAACCAGTCACTGAAATCAATCCAGTAGAAGTCATTTCAAAAATAATTATTTTGGTAGGATTTAAACTTTTCTCTGTTGGAGAATGTGTTAAAGAAGTAAAATAGCCATCTTCTGTGGGGATAAAGTTAACCAAATGTCAAAGAATCATGTTTTCCTTGAGGAGGAAATTTGACTTCTTACATATGATTGGTTATTAATTATATTATTTTACATTGGAAGTATCACTTTATGTTGACAACTGAAAAGAAACCAGAGTTTTACAAACATGTCTTTCTAAGAAGATGTCAAAATATCTAATGAAAGAGAAAAACCAAGTAATTTTTTGATTCATTTGTTATGTGATAGCAAAACATCAGTATTTTCCCAAATGGGTCCCTGAATATTCAAATATGTGGTATCATGTAAATCACCGACAGGTAAACTTTGACTCACAGGTCAAACCCAGATCTCTGCCTGTTTTGTAATTGAAAATTTATGAAGGTCTAGCCATGCACATGTATTTATTGCCTACTGTGGCTTTCACACTACAATAGCATGGTTGAGTGGTTACAACAATGATCGTGTATTGTCAAGTCTGAAATATTTGCCATCTAACCACTGATTAAAAACGTTTTCCAACCCCCAAAAGTAAATGAAACCATGATATGCTTATTTATTAGTTCAGGTGTCTTGCCCTCATGCGCAAGGAACCTCCTCGACCTGTGCATGGTAAACAAAGCTAAGTTCATATAGATTGGCTCTATATCAGTCAGAGTGATAATCAGTAGACTGAATGTTGCTTGGGTTTGGGTCACCACCTCTAGGACAGTATTCCTGACTACTTGCTTAGAAAAGCTTGCTTTGACTATTCAACATCATGAGCTAATGGACCTTCTTGAACCCACAGCTCCCAACCCTCCCACCATTCGAGAAGAGCTCTGCACGGCTTCCTACGACACCATCACTGTCCACTGGACCTCTGACGATGAGTTCAGCGTGGTCTCCTATGAGCTGCAGTACACCATCTTTACTGGACAAGCCAATGTCGTCAGTGAGTATTATGCAACGGCCGTGTCTGTTTGGTGGCAGCTTTCCAAAAGCATGCATTTCCTGAATGTAAACATCAAGGGAAGACAAGGAAGGAAAGAGGATGCAAGATTTATTGTCGGAATTGCCCTACACTTGGACTACACTAGTAAAAATAGCTGGCCAAACATCCATGAAAAGTAATGACCTCTGGTCCACCACATGGATGTATTTCACAAACATATTGTTAAGGGAAAGAAACAAGGAACAAAAGTCCATCCGCAGCAGGAATCAATTTCCAAAAGGTTTACAAGTTTAGTAAGCAGAAGAAACTATTTAGTTGACGGATGCATGCATGGGGACTAAAACGGTTTTAAAAACTAAGGAAGTTTTTACCTCCTGGATGAGAGGAAAGTGACGTCATTGGGAAGAAAGACATTGGGGTCTCCTGGATTAGAGTTAAAGGCCATTTCTGGGTGGGAATGACATGCTTTACTCCATATACCATACATTGAGTATTATCTTCCTTTCTGCGACATTGAAAAATTTACTAAAATTAAGAGCCAGCACATGCCAACTACCTGGTCCTGTTCTGTGGAACAGCAGGGACAGTTCGTGGAAGTGTTAATGATTGGTCCCTCTCAAACCAAAACCCTCATAACAGGTCTGTGCATAGAACCGCTCCATAGGATTCCCAGTCTTTACCTGGCAGGCAGCCATATCTTTGTGTCCTGGAGCAGCTTGGTGGGCTCATACCACTGACCTTTTGTTAACGACCAAACACATACATACATGGCTCTGGATCGGCCCCTATCTGGGAAAAATTCCAGGCCATGCCTAAAGCATAGAGGGCTTGTGTAAGGCCAGTTTTACATTTACCATCCGGGGTAATTTTATGAGAGCAAATCGTAGTAGTGTCCCGCCAGAGAGATGATCACAGAGGAAGTATTCCTCTCACCATCATGGAGTGATTTCAGTTGAGCTAGGCAAAGTGCAAAGGAGCAGAAGAAATAGCCTTTCAGGGAGCAGGCTGAACCTTCTTTTGCAAAGAAAAGTAAGATATGTCAGAGCGGAAAAGAGCAGTCACTGGTAACCAATGGAAAGTTTGAATCAATCCTTATCAACTGAATATGTTTTGATGATATAAGCCTTTTCTCTCTTTACAACACTATACTTCCCCATCAGTACCAGTGAGTGTTGAGTCATTTCCAATTTCTGGTGACCACCCCAGAGAACAGTGCTCCATTGGATTGTCAATAGCTGATTTTTTCAGAAGTAGATCTATCATCAGGCCTCTCTTCTAAGGCACCTCTGGGTAAACAAACACAAATCTCGAACCCAGTGGTAGCCAAGTACACTAATTGTTTGCACCACCGAATACGAGTATTTCTGAGCCACATGATGCTTAAAGTAGACATTTGATTTGGGATTAATTCGTAAGACAGAAAAATGCCAGCTGCTAAGTGACTCCATTGTAAATGCCCATGCCACTGATGCCCCCCCCACCTTTTTTCTACCACCTTTGCCAAGTGTCGCACCCTCTCACTTTTCAGCACCTAATGGGTCTGCTGTGGAAGCTGTTAGGATTAATGTGGCTTTTTCCAAGAATGTGTCCCTTTGGACTGAAGTAGAATAAAACCAATTTCTGAGCTGGCTGAGTAGATAGGAAACACAGTGAGGGCAGGAATGATGAGTGGGACAAAGGATGTTCGATTCCGGGTTGAACTGAGTCTTAAAAGGTGAGCAGGCACGTTTATCAGCCAGTTACAAAAGCACCATCATTATAAGCACACTAGAGATAGAACAGCAAGGCATATTAGGCGATGTCGTCATCTAATTAAGCAGGGCAGTGAGGAAGGAAAATCTGTCTAGACGCAGGGTGGGGGTTGTTGCTAGGTGCCATCAAGTTAGTGAACCTATGCACAACAGAATGAGATACTGCCTGGTCCTGGGTCACGCCCTCCCGCCACCCAATCATATTTTCATTGGAGCCCATTGTTGCAACCACTGTGTCAATCTATCCTGTTCAAGGTCTTCCTCTCTTCCACTGTCCCTCGACTTTACCAAGCATGATGTCCTTTTCCAAGGACTGCTCGGTCTCTCTCTCCTGCGAACATGTCCAAAGTATGTGAACCCAAGTTTCACTGTCATTGCTTCTAAAGGAGCGTTCTGGCGGTACTTCTTCCAAGTCAGATTTGTTCTTGCTTAAATAGAAAATTGCCAGGACCTGCAAATAGGACTGAGGATATCAAGCGAAGATGATTCCAGAAAGGCTTGGGTTCCTATTCCTACTAGTTTGGCAATAGTTAAGCCTTGATTTTTGCTCTCCTTTTAGGATTTTGAATTCTTCTGGTATCACTTCCCATCCTGCCCTCTGTCCGCCCTGCTATACTTGGGTTGTATGTTAAGTTAGGGTGGGACTATGTAGAATATAACCTAATGATGATATGCAAGTCATGATGAATTCCCCCCTCTTTTTTTTTAAAGTATCACACAAACACAAATATATATAAAGTGAAAATTGGATCTTTCTCCATATCTACCAGCCACCCAAGACAGTCTACTTGTAGACAGGACACACATTTACGTTTGTTAAGGGCACAAAGGGCAACAAACTGTACACATTTCTTCACTTGAATTTTGCATTCTATTTCAGAACATATGAAGAACTGCTTCATTTTTTTTTTGAGACAGCTTAGTATCCTAGTATGAAAATGTACCCTGATTGATTTAACCCATTTTAAATGGCTATTTTCCTGGATATTTTGCTATAATAAGTAATGTCATAGTGAATGCCCTTGAACATCTCTCCTTTCTCACTTGGGGAATTATAGCTGTCACATAATCCCTAGAGGTGGAATTGCTAGGTTGAAGATTATTTATGTTTTAAATTTTAGTTGACATTGCCAAATTGCCCTTCAGAGAGGTTAAATATGATTTTAAATATGATTTTCCAGCTGTATGAGCTTATGTTTCACTGCTCTTTGATACATATCCCAGGAAATTTAACATGGAATTAAAATCCAGTGAGATTTTCAAACCTTGTTTAAACTTCACTGTAAAACCAAAATAAGAAATCACTCTATAATGATTCATTGATAGTGGATAGTCATCCCTTCATTCAAGCAGTGCTCTTCAACCAGAGGCAATCTTGCTCCCCAGAGGACATTTGGAAATGTCAGAAGACATTTTTGTTGTTACAACTGGGTCTGATATGCTACTGGCATCTACTGAGGAGGGGCCAATCTATGTTACAAGACCTCCCCCACCGTCCCCCCAGAAAGAATGTTCTGGCCCAGAACAGCAACAGGAGCCCTAACTTAAATAGATGTAAACAAAGCAGCATCTCCTCAATTGCATTCTAAACAGCGAGACGGCCATTCAGCGCACTAACCCACAAGCCACTAGGCTAGCTAACATTGCAAAACCAAGAAAATAAGATTAATTTCTTTTTGCCTTAAGGAATTACTTACTCTCTCAATGCTGTGAATTAAATAGTAGTAGCACAGGTGCTGAACTAAATCATAAATTAGGAGCGCTGGTGGCATAGCGGTTACGAACTGGGCTGCTAATGGCAAGGCTAACAGTTGGAAACCAGCAGCTGCTCTGAGAGAGAAAGACAGGGCTTTCTACTCCTGTAAAGAGTTACAGTCTCAGAAACGCACTGGGGCAGCTCCACCCTGTCCTTACAGGGTCTCTGTGAGTCGATGCAAGTGAGTTTGGTTTGGGTGCGACCATTTGCAGAAGATGAAATCCAAAAGGTCCGAAATCTGAAGGCAACTCCAGAGAAAGAGGTACATGAAGATATGAGAACAGGGAGACCGCGGACGGAGGCAGGGAGCCTTGCAAAGAGGGACCTGGGTCCAATCAGCATTGTGTCTGATTCAAAAACCACTAACAGTTGGTTCTCCGCAAACACACTGAGGACTAAAAGAAAGAGCATCTGTTGATGACAAAGACTGTAGCTATACAAAGAAAACATTTGGAGTCATTTTGTATCTAAAGGGTGGTTCTTGGCTCAAGGGAGGAATGTTACATTTTTCTGAGATCATTTTTGCTTGTTCCAGAAAAGATGACATAGTCATGTTCTATTGCTCTGAAACAAATTTGTCAAAAGTTAGAGGCTTAAAACAATAGTCATTTATTATCTCACAGTTTCCATGGGGCAGGAATCTGGACACGGCTTAGCTCAGTGCTCTGGCTCAGGGTCTCAGGGGCTGAAATCAAGGGGTTGGCTGAGCCGCATTCTCATCTGGAGGCTCAACTAGGGAAGAATCCACTTCCAAGTTCCTTCAGGTCATTGGCAGAATTCCCTTTGTTGTGGTTATGAAATTGATAACAGCTTTTCTTTCCAAAACCATCAACAGAGAGTATCTACAGCCTCTCTCTCAAACTGCTGTAAAGGCTTCGCTTGATTAGGTCAGACTCACCCAAGATAATCTACTTTTGATACCTCAAAGGCAACTGATTAGGGCCATTAATTATATCTGCAACCCCCCTCCGCTTTGCCTTATATTGTAGCATAATCATAGGAGCAATACCCTATCACCTGTGCCCTTTGTCCTTTTCACCTGGTTAGCCGAAGGTCACAGGTCCTGCCTCTACTCACAGGGAATGAGTTGATCACACAAAATCATAGGTATCCAGGGAGGAATCGTTCGGACCAAGCTAGGGTAGATCCATCACAAATGATTATATATCTTCTGGGATTTCATGCATCAAAGTATCATGAGCATTCGGAGAGTCCAGAGCTCCTTCGTCAAGAATCTAGACTGATGAACCCTGGATTGATTGGCTTTTTTTTTAGTGTAGTTTATGTATTTTTAATAGTTTTATTAGGGGCTCATACAACTCTTATCACAACCCATACATACATCAATTGTGTAAAGCTCATTTGTACATTCATTGCCCTCATCATTCTCAATACATTTGCTCTCCACTTAAGCCCCCCGGCATCAGGTCCTCATTTTTCCCCTCCCTCCCCGCTCCCTCCTCCCTCATGAGCCCTTGATAGTTTATAAATTGTTATTTTGTCATCTCTTGCCCGACGTCTCCCTTCACCCACTTTTCTGTTGTCCGTCCCGCAGGGAGGAGGTCACATGTAGATCCCTGTAACCAACAGCTACAGAGCCTAAGTTGCATATACGCGTACATTGATTATGGGTGTAGCTGGAGCTGGCTGTAGTGTCAGCTAGGAGGCCTCCTGGTTGTAGTTAGGCTTTCTCACACTCACATTGAGGGCTGGTGCCCTGGGCTGGGGGGCACTTGACTCTGCTGCACCACTCTCTCCGCCTCCTGTGGACTAGCTCAGCATGTTCTGGGGACTGGAGGTGAAAATGGACCCAATTGCAAAGTCGTTTTTCAGGCCTTGGTCTATGTATGGCATGGTGCCTAACCTGCCACGGGCCACAGCAAGTCCCCTTCCCGCGCCCAGAGTCAAAGTGGGAAGACATACAGAGTTACATGGCCAAGGACATTCATAATAGGAAGCATAAGGAATAGGAGCAATACTGGTCACCAGCCTTAGAGTCCATACCAGATCCTCACTCCATTCCCCAAATGATGGGAGATAGCTACTACTTCACACTTAGCGTTTACCAGTTAGCTGAACGGTGACTAATGTCATTTTCATGCTGTTGGCATGGAGCACAATAACAAAACAAGACATGGGCTATATACAAAAACGGCCACACCTAGAGGAATTCAACAGAAGCAAAACAACTGAGCACTGGGAACTCATCGCTGTATGTTGGGGTGATTCTAGAGAAGGCCTTCTGTTCCTGGAAACCAGGTGCCCAGAGAAATTCAATGCAAGTGGTTTAAGGGCAATGATAGACCCACCTCTTTTATCACGCAGCTACCCAAATAACTGTTTATCCACCATGACGGAAAACAGTGAAACTGTCGGGCTGATCAATGTTGACAGGGAAGGCTTTGGGGATGGGGGTGTCTTATTAGATGATTAGGATTGGGATTTGGTTATTTCTTTTTAATGCCCATTAAATCAATATTTAGGGAAGGCCTCATACTTAGGGATTAAATTACAACAATGACAGAGCATATTGACAGAAAAAGCTGATTACTTCAAGTGCTCTCCTCCCCGCCCCCACCCCCACCCCCCAATGGATATAACATGTATTTGAGGGTGAATTGGATTTGAATCTGAACTTTGGAGCTCACTAGCTCTGTGATCTTGAGCAAATTATTTTACCGCCTTTGATAGTTGAGAGAATGAAAGTAAAGGCTTAGCACTGTAAAGGCAGCACACAAGCAATCCGCGTTATTGTTCCTACAAAAAGATGGACTGTGCTTCCTTTTCCTTGTTTCAGTCCAATTTACCCCCTGCCGGCATGATACAGGATCATCATGCAATCTGACGGGAGAACCCCCAGGGCAGTGTTTCACTGGTCTTCATGTGGACAGTCTTCCTTTAGTGCTGCGAGTCCATCTATCCTATGATTTACAGTTGTTATATTGAACAGCAAGCACAACTTATAAAGCTCTGCTGCAAGCTACAAGAGAAAATATTTTCAAAACATGCTCCTTCTGGCATCAGTAACTCTTTTGCCATCCCTCGGTGTCATCGTTGCTTAGTGCCCCTGCAACAGCTGTGAAAACCAGTATGCATTGTCAAACTGTCCAGAGGCTCATAGCCCCAGTCAGGGATGTGACTGTGTCAGTTCCTCTGTAGACCCCTCTCCCTTAATATCTGACACATGTCCTCACGTGGCTTCTCCCCTTCGCCTCACCCTGTCAGGTCTTTGTGTCTATTCTCCATTTATATCTGAAACTCTCTACGTAGAAGGGATTAGGTTTAGGGCCCACCCCAACCTGATAAGTGCTTATTAGCACAACAAAACACACCCCTTCGTTCCAAACAGGGTCATATTTTCATATATGGGGTTTCCAGAAAGCTTTTGAGGGGGACACGTTTCAACCTCTAACACTAGGGCACTTAGTTATAGCTTCCTTAGTCAGAACTGTTTGCTATGCATGATCTTCAATGGGCTTTAAAGACTAATTAGATCCTGTCTGGAATTTTAATCTTAGAAAAAGGCCTGATTGGATGCACACATTCCAAAGCACAATGAATGACATTGTTAATTTTTATTAATAGAGTCATATTAATGCATTGCTTATTAGAAAATATGTGATCCATGTTCTAAAATGACTGTAAATGCCTCTCTACAAATCTTCAAGTGGAGTCTTTGCCCATTGATGTCTACTTTGCTTTCATTTATTTTTTTTATATCTTCAAGTTTCCATGGCAAAATTCTTCTCGATCTTTCATTTATTTTAGTCATTAAGAAAAAGTTCATGAAAGTTCTTCGAAATACATAAGATCAACTTGACGGCACTTAATAGCAATAATAATAAAATGACCTTGGGATAAAAGCATCCTAAATGCTGTTGTATCTCTCTTCGCTTTTGTGTTCCTTTCATTTGGGGCTGGTGGTTCCTTGCTGTACTGATATCACCTTATTTCATTTGTGAAGATACATCTTGCCCATGTTGCCATTTCTTTTCATAAAGAAAATTGATGCAAATAACCTAGAACCATTCTGAATATTTTATGCTCTGATACAGTAAGCCTAAGTGTTCTTAATTTTATCCTTAATTTGTATGGTCTGCACAGTTGAACACCCTTGCATAGGCAATAAAACAAAGGACATATATATACACACACACAAACTCATACTCTTTATAGAAAAAAAAAGTAAAAGAATGTTCTCTTTAGTTCGATCTTCTGAAAGACACAGATGTTGTGAGCAGCTGAGTGCAATCTCTCTGAAGGGTCTCTATGTTGCATCCTGTTTTACACACCGGGTTTTACTTCAGGGATAGTGGTTGGTGTACAAAACTCTGTAATCCGATGTGTATTTAGGATCTTGTAATGAGCGGCCCTGTGTACAGAAAGGAACACTGCTTTCCTTGAAACTACAAAGCTTTGGGAACACACACACACACCCACCAAAAAAAAAGGTAGAAAATCAAATAACTTAATTCCGTTTCAATGAATGGAATAGCTTCCATTTCCCACATTCGAAGACTTGAAAGCTGGATTGGAGAAGGTGACTATCAGAGCACCCCCTTAGCCCGATTAAAAATGAGTTTGGAGAGAAGCACATGGGATGGCTGTGTGGGTGTTTCATAAAGAGATGAATCAAGTCTAGCCAATAGTCCTGACCCAGTGGGGTGTCAAGGCAGAGAGGACGCCCTGAAGTCAGCCCTCCAGGCCTTACGCAAGCAGTTAAGTGGTACCAGCGAAACAACCAGACTTAGCAATGCAACCGTTGTGCTTGCCAAGGCACCCTGCTTACTCCAGCCACCCAAAGAAAATCTCAATGTTGCTTTCTTGGCATTTGTCACCAACTTCTCAACTCTTCTGGTGGTGTTAGACATCCTATAAAGGCAGGCATGAGCAGTGAGAATTGTTCACGGAGGCAGATTGGGCTGGTGTCAAGCTAGCCACTCAAAGTTTACTGCTCTATAACATTCTTGCTATTTCAAGGGAAATCAGTGACCTCTTAAAAATAATAAGAATAGCCAAGTCCCCCTCCCCACTCCCTTTCTGTTGCTTGGAAAAGGTTTCTGAGGCGTTCGATCTTGGTTGGGTTAAGACTTTTGCTTGTAAGCCAAGCTGCAGTTCCCAGCAATTTCAGCCATCTGCTTGTAGATGTTGCTGAACGCCTTCCCACCACCACATGAAACCCCAGCCTTTGGGTTGTTCAGGGATGTCAAGTTTATTGCAACATTTTTATATTTGCTTTCTTTGACCACAATAGTCATTTTATTGTAACATGTGCAATTAAACAGGAACAGTGTCAAACCAGTGAAATTGAGAGGATTCTCATTTGGCTCTACTGAAAGCGGTGATTGTTTGCCTGCCTGCCTGCCTGCTTGTGGTTGTCAGAGCTCTGGGAACATGAGTGGATTATCCTAGGCAATAGAAAACCGTCGTTTCTTTTTGTTTTATTACTGTCATCATACCACTCTTATTAAATGCCTTTCTTAAGAGAGTTCTAGGCCTCCTGGGACCCAGAGTCAGAATTCAAAATGGTCCTTGATTAGTTGGATCAAAATCTTTTATTCGGCCACGGAATTATCCAGAAGCCCCGTGTTTATTTCAACGATGTCCAAGGGAAAGATAAGGTGAGAATAATCAAAAGGGATAAACTTTATGGAAAATCTTCATTATCTCTTAGTTTCATTTTTCCAAGAACTTTCTGAAACCCCTTCATATCGTAGGGAATCTTTGTATTTCATGGAAATAAATTCCCATGGCACTAAACAGTTTTTCCCATGAAAACTTTCATGATTAATGAGGAAGAATTTAAAGTTGTCAACGATTTCATTCTACTTGGACCCGCAGACAATATCTATGGATGCAGCCTGTAAACTTCTCCGATAAACTCCATAAACGTAAACATCATCTGTGGGTTCTGTGGGGCCACTGCAATATAGAACTAAGCTGAAAATCGGAGGAAGTTGTGGGAGCTAGAGCAGACAGATCCATTTATTCATTTTATGTCAGTTCAACCCCACAGTGCCAATGTTTCAATTCTTCCTCAGCCTTATTTGTTGTCAATTTTTGAATACATATAAGGCAACTGAAAAGACCATGATGGCTTGGATCAAATGCACCTTAGTTGTCAACGTGCCAGCATTACTTTTTAATACTACAAAGAGTTCTTTTGTAGCAGGTTTGCCCCATTCTGCTAGCTATAACATCTCCATGAGCCCGAGCCAACTCAACCCAGCAACTAACACACCAGTGAGCCCAGAAGCTCTAGAAAACTAAACGGAGGTGGAATTGTGCCTCCACTTTCTCAAATTTAAACATCCACCCATTCACACAAGCAAACTCATATCAAGTTTGGCAGTCCTGTTGAAAATATTTACAAGTGGAAATGAGAAGAGGTGGTAAAAATGGACAAGATCGAGTTTGCAAAAACAAAACAAAACACAGACTCATTGCCGTTAAGTCAATTCTGACTCATGATGCAATAGGAGAGAGTAGAACTGTTCTCTAGGGTTTCCAAGACTGTCCATTTTTATGGGGGTAGAAAGCCTCATCTTTCTCCCTTGGAGCAGCTGGTGGTCTTGAACTGCTGGCCTTGCAGTTAGCAGCCCAATGCTTAACCCACTTTGCCACTAGGGCTCCAGAAGATCAAGTTGGTTTTAAAACAAAGGGGAAAAAACCCCGCTCAGGTGAGCCTAAAATTAAAATGCACCCAAGATACAAATCCTATGAGGTTTTTTTTTCACAAGGACAAAACACTGGTAAGTTCTTAACTGTGAGTATGCCGAGAATAATTTTCATTCAAACATGGGAGGAGAGTGTGTCTTAGGAGTCGAAGACAGGCTGTGTTAGTCTGGGTGGATTTGAAAGAGCTTTATATACAAGAGCAATTGAATATTGAGAAAACAGCCTAGCCCAGTCCAGATCAAGTCCATAAGTCCAGTATTAGCCCATATGTCCTATACCAATCTATAAATTCCTCTTCAGACTCATAAAACACACGCAATGATGCTGAACGCAGGACAATCACAGGCGAGTGGGTGGAAAGTCTTGTGGGTTCAGTGGCATTGTGAACCTCTCAGCGCTGGCAGGAGTCTCCACATGGCTCCTTCAGCTCCAGGGCTCTAGTGTAGCTCCGTGTTTCTTGTTAGCTGCAATGTCTCCCAGGGAGTGAGCGTGTGCCCCGCCTCCAATGAGCTATTTCTCTCCTTAGAGCCTCCAAATGAGGTCACCAAGCTGTGACTGATTGGCAGGCTAGACTCCACCCCTTTACTTGTAAGTCTCAAATTGACAACAGATTATGTATCTACCACACGGGCCTTACTTAGTAGGGTTGGGAACATCTGGAAGTGCCGTCAAGGATTTGTGCTTTTCTTTCTTCCGAAAAGTTTGGGTCCGATTCTGGTCCAGATGGAAATCAAACTGAAGGGGCTGCTCTGAAGTCACCTAAGATGGAAGGTACCTCCAAATCCACAGAGCTTGCTAACCCTCTGGTGGCAAAGGAAGGCAGGAGGCGAGAGGCCAGTGGGGAGAGTTAGGAACCACTTAAGAACGGAGGGGCTCAGATTTCTCCCCAGCCTGTAAGGAAATATCCTGACAGCTCAGACATCAGGGGCTGGAAAAAGATCCTATCGGGAGTAGAGCTTGATGGGTGGAGAGGTACAAGGTGGGCTTGGGACCAAAGCAATGGTTTCTGCCTCAGCCACCTACAGAACCGTGCTGGTTTTTCCTTTTCCTCCATGTCCTCCCAGCCTTGTCAGTCTTCAGCCAGCTCCACAACCCCATCCTGCAAAGCGAAGAAAGAGCAGCAGCCCCCTTTTTGACACTGCGAGTAGCCCTCATGGGGATGCAACTGATCAGAAACCCCTACTCCTGCTTTCTCAAGTTCCACCCTGGCCATGAGCAGCCCTGGTGCTGCCCCCTCCTACCCACCCACCCCAGCTCCCGTGGGCATTTGTCTCCTGAATCAGTCAACTGTTGTGAGCTGCCATTGAATCAGCCCTTGTGTCATACTGACCTCATGCACATGGAAGGAAATGCTGCCCCGTCCTGCGCCATCCCCACGGGGGGGGGGGGGGGGGGTGTTGGAGATTGGACCATTCTGATTTATAGGGTTTTCCATGGCTGGTTTGGGACAGTAGATCATCAGGCCTTTCTTGCTAATCCTGTCTTTGTCTAGCAGCTGTGTTGGAACTAGTTTAGCAATGTAGCAACCTGAGGTACAGTGACTTGAGCCCAGGTCTCCTACATGTTAGGGAAGAGTTCTACCACAGAGCTGCCTCACCTCCTTTGAATCAGTTAACTAGAACCACACTTATGCTGGATTCCAAACAACTCCAGTGATCGTTTTCTGAGTTTCCAGGTATCCCTCCAAGGCTGGACATCCCCTGCTGGGATGAGCAGGCTCTCCTGGAAATGTTTTCCCTGTGACAGTGCAGAGGCATAAATAAGCAAGCAGAAGCCTTCAAGACCAAGTAACCCCTGCTACTAGGTGGCATGCAAAAGCTGGACAGTGAATATGGGAGGCCAGCCAAGAAGTGATGCCTTTGAGTGACAGTATCAATGAAGAATATTAAATAGATCATGAACTTGGGAGACACCAAGATCAGTTGGCATCATATAGTCCACAGAGATGTTTTACATTCTACTTAGGTGAATAGCCCCTGGGGTCTTAAAAGCCTGTGAACAGACAGCTAAGGTGCCACCGTTGCTCTCTCTGCCTCTGGAGGAAAGAAGAGTGAAGACAATGGAAGACACCTGGGCACAGTTGTCCAATGGGCTAATGGACCATGAGTACCTCAGTCTCCATCACCCTGAGACCAAAAGAACTAGATAGTGTCTGGCTACATTCCCTAGGGCTCGAAAAGGGATTACATTAGAAGTTCTTAGATAGATTGAAGGGAACATTAGAAGGACTTATGTAATAGAATGGGGGGTGGGGGAATTCCAAATTGTAAGAAGACCAGGCTTACTAGACGGAGACTGGTGACACCCAGGAGACTATTGGCCTTAGTCACCCTTCAAGCCTGGAATGGCACTTAGCTCTGTGGCACAATAGGCAGGTGAATGAGGGAGACAATAACACTAGGGAAGAACTCACACACGTTAAAATAATCATTTGAGATCCAAAGAGCAGAATTTCCCCAAGGACAAAGGTTCAGAAGGGTTTGTAGAGGAGGAGGAATGGAAATGGGAAACAGGCAGCGAGATAAGTGATGCTACATTAGGAGGATGGTAATCAATGTCATGAACTGGATTGTATATGAATTGTTTAATGGAAAACTGATCTACGCTGCAATTTTTCACCCAATTTACAATAAAAAGTTCACATACACACACACACACACACACAGACACACACACACAGACTGCCAGGAGAACAAACAAATCTATTTGTCTTTAGAAGGAGAGCCAACATGCCCCTTAGAACCCAGGATGGGGAGCCTTCCTCTCATGTACTTTGGGCGTGTTATAGGAGAGACCAGTCCCTGTGAAAGGACATCCTGCTTGGTCATCCCAACAAACGAAGAACCCGGCATGAGATGGACTGACACGAAGACCACCATTCTGAGAGGAGTACGGAACCAGACACAGTGTTGTGTTGTACATTGGGTCACTGTGAGCCAGAGTCAACTCAACGTCACTAACTAACAATGACATTAACCAAATGCTAGCATATGAACAAGCCCAAAGTCATAGAATAAGCAAGTACATCCCCTTCCTTTACTGGAAGCAACGGCAAAAAGCCACTTAGACCGGGATGCAGGGCTGGGTAAAAAATTGGAAGGAAATAAGCAATCTCTTAATCAACATTAGTCAAATCAGCTTCACATATGTTACTGGGGTATCTTCCGATCTTGTGTTTGGTGAGGCCCAAAGTTCAATTCTTACTGTAAAAAGCGGAGCCTGGCGATGGGGTGGGCCTAGGAGCAATCAGTAGATCTTTTCTGCTTTCCTTTACTGCCCCCACCTCATGTGCTCCTAGTTAGTTTTTTTTAATCATTTTATTGGGGGCTCTTACAATTCTTATCACAATCCATACAGATATCCATTGCGTCAAGCATATTTGTGCATTTGTTGCTATCATCATTCTCAAAATATTTGCTTTCTGCTTGAGCCCTTAATATCAGTTCCTCATTTCCCCCCTCCCTCATGAGCCCTTGATAATTTATTATTTTGTCACATGTTACACTGTCCGACGTCTCCCTTCACCCACTTTTCTGTTGCCTATCCCCCAGGGAGGAGGTTATTTGTAGATCCATGTGATCGGTTCCCCCACTCTCACCACTGGTCCTGAAGGGATCATCTGCCCTGGATTCCCTGTGTTTCCAGTTCCTATCTGTACCAGTGTACACCCTCTGGTCTAGCCAGATTTTTAAGGTAGAATTGGGATCATGATATTGGGGGGAGGTAGCATTTAGGAACTAGAGGAAAGTTCTATGTTTCTTTGTTGCTACCCTGCAACCTGACTGGCTCATCTCCTCCCCGTGACCCTTTAGTATGGGGGTGTCCAGGTGCCTACAGATAGGCTTTTGTCTCCACTCTGCACTCCCTAGTTCATTCTTAAGGGACTGTGCAAACCACCTTTACTGCTCCTTTTCCGCACAGTCCAGATTTGGGAGGATCATGCCTTTCAGTGGATTTTCCCTCGAAAGCACCCAATGTTGCTGTGTGCTGTCAACTTGATTCTGGTTTACAGCAACCCATGTGACAGTAGAACTATGCCATCAGGCGGGGTTCCTAGACTGCCATCTTTTTTTCTTTTTCTTTGGCTGCCAAATTTCGGGACACACATTGCCAGGTCTTTCTCTAGTAGAGTTGAGCCACTATATGGGCTTGAACTGCCAAACTTACAGTGAGACGCTGAGCATTCAACTATTGTGCCACAGAATAGGAATATATTAATGATCAGTCCCAGCTGTCCTCCCAATATGGGCAGGGCACTGAGCCCAGATCATCTACTTTATTCACTCCCTCCTGCCTGAAACAGGTGACAAAGCACTGCCCTTAGCACTTCTTATGGCTCAAGTAACCTGAAATGACTTCGCCTGAGAATATTGCCCCATGCTTGCACTAAATAGCCACACTTTGTCTGCTTGACTCTGCAGGTCTGTGCAATTCGGCTGATAGCTGGATGATCGTGCCCAACATCAAGCAGAACCACTACACGGTGCATGGTCTGCAAAGCGGCACCAAGTACATCTTCATTGTCAAGGCCATCAACCAGGCAGGCAGCCGCAGCAGTGAGCCTGGGAAGCTGAAGACGAACAGTAAGTGACATGAGCTCCAAGAGCTCACTTCTCTCACCTGGTTTCCTTTCGGCTGCCTCTCTCCCCCTCACTATTCTCTCTGTCCCGGGCCTCCTGGCCAAAGCAAGCAGAAAGCTAGTGTAGGGTTCCCAAACCGACTCTGCCCCCTTTTGCCACTTCTGCACCTCCATGCGGGGCCTGTATTGATGACAGATCTGATTATTTCCCATATCAGAAGAGCAGATGAATAGCAATTCAGAAATTCTCTCTTTTACATCAGCTATCTCTCTGGCCTGTGGGTCTGAGGACTTTTGGCAATGTCAAAAGTTCTGGTGGCATAGTGGTTCTGTGTTGGGGTGCGATCTGCAAGGTCAACAGTTCAAAACCAGCAGCCACTCCATGGGAGAAAGACAGAACTTTCTATTCCCATAAAGAGTTACAGTCTCAGAAACCCAGAAGGACAGTTCTACCCTGTCCTTTGAGGACAGGATAGCTGTGAGCTGACCTCGACTTGATAGCAGTGAGACAGCTTATATGGTCACAGTGGGGGGTGGTGGTGGCGGTTACTACTGGCATTAGTGAGCAGAGACCACAGTGCACAGGACAGTTCCCACCACAGATAATAGTCCCATGTAGCATGAGTATGTCTTGAGGTATTGTCAGTTCCCCCCTCGTGTTCCTGTCCATGTTTGTTCTGCTTTTCCCATTTCGTTGTTAACAGCTTTTCATCTAGAAATGGTCGGTTAGGTTGCGTGGTGTTTCTTTGTGGCAAGAGGTCTCAAGAGAAAGCAAATTGGAATGTGTTACTATCACGCCATGCAATGAGGTTGCCCGCCAGTCAACAGGAACAGTTCATTGCTTCTCAAGGGGAGCCTCCACGTAACCCATATCCTTGATCCCCCAGCACCTGATGGAGCACAAGTTAGGTCTCAGAGGCAGCAAAGGGATGGGTGTAAAGAGACTACTGTATGAAATCCGTCATGTGCTACCCACCTGGCCTTGCGAATTTTTTCTCTCTCTTTTTAAATAAGCTTTTTATTTGGGGAATAATTTTAAGCACACAGAAAAGTACCATTCTTCACCTTGATATTAACTCCCCCTGATGTTAACATCACGTAGATACATCACTGTGATAGATTTGTCGCAGGTAAGCTGTTAGCATCAGCGCATTATTCTTAACCCAACTCGAGATTATGCACCTTTCACCAGTTTTTCCAATTGTACCTTTTCCCATTCCAGGGTCCCCTCTAGATCCCATCTTGCCTTTTGTGTTTCTTTCCTTTTAAAACGATCTGTCACAAAGACAAGCTTAGAATAATTCTAACTGAATGCATAAGAAAATATCAGTTTCTTTGTGACCATACAGCCTATACAGCTTTTATTTGGTTTGCATTCAATTGTGTAATTTATTCTTTCACAAAGTATGTTCAGTGCCTAGTATATTTGAGATGTTGTGCAAGATGCTGAGAGAACTGTGACAACCTGAACGCAGTCGACTCCTTAATATGTATTTGCCTCGAGAGCTCTATATACTATTAGTGAATAAAGCCCGCCAATCCTTATTAGTGTCTTCATTAGAGTTCTCTAGAGAAATAAAACTAGTAATACATATACATCAGAGAGAGAGATCTTAAGGAATTATGGGGTGGAGGGGCAAGTTCAAAATCTGTAGGTCAGGTAACAAGCTGAAGTCTTGTCCCAAAATTTGTCAGACAAGAAGAAAAGAGTAAGCATTCATTGTGTAAATGAGACTGGAAATAACTTGCTAACTGTTCAAGACACGTTCATATTTAAGATGCATACTTTTAAATATTAAACATACTTCACTTCTCAATATTTCTGCTGGTAAAGATTAAGTAGGAAAAAAGGAATAAATCCATAGAGGTGAGATTCTGCAAAGCCTGCCTCTAAGACCTCTGATCTAGGCTTCATACATTTTTTCTCAAGATAGTTTCATTGATCGGGAGTGGCATAATGCAATTAGGGAAGGCAAGGGCATGTCATTAACCTTTGTCCAGTGCCTGCTTTCCTGACTTGTTACTTTCATAGAGATCTTGATTATCATGAAAACAAAGCCAGCAAATGCTTTTGAAAGTTGTTTATAAATTTGAAATTGCTCTTCAAGTATCACCTTCGAATAGAGAAGACATGATCCAGGGAGAGTTGACTGGTCCCCATTTTAAAAATCTGTTTGTGAAAACGCATTCTTATACATGTCAATGAACTCTTTCTCATCTCTTTTTGTTTTGTGAACTCATTTCTAGGCCAACCATTTAAACTGGACCCCAAGTCTGCCCACCGGAAACTGAAGGTGTCCCATGATAACTTGACAGTGGAACGTGATGAGTCATCATCCAAAAAGAGTCACACGCCTGAGCGCTTCACCAGCCAAGGGAGCTATGGCGTAGCTGGAAATGTGTTCATTGATAGTGGCCGCCATTACTGGGAAGTGGTCATAAGTGGAAGCACATGGTAAGCAATTTATATCTATTGTCCTCTAGTTGTGAAAAGGCACCGTTTATTCTGTACTTTGTAAGAGCCTCAACCAACACCAGCATTCCTTGTGAACAATAATATGCCAAGAAGATATATCAGTCAACTATTTGTACAATCAAATTGTATAACAAATACCTCAGAAACTCAATACAGCTTCAGACAATTATCGTATATACTCGTGTATAAGCCGAGTTTTTCGGCACATTTTTAATGCCGTTTTTTGTGGTAAAATGAGGTGCCTCGTCAGATACTCGGATTAGCTTATACTCAAGTGTTTACGGTATTCGTTCTTGTTCACTCACCCATTCCTAAGTTAGGTAATCAAAGTTAAAACTTCAGTAGGGCTCTGCTTTAAGTTGTAGATTGTGTCTAGGTCTGTTCTGTGGGGTTCCTTGTGCCACTTGCACCACTGGGCTACCCATAGTGGCTAAAACCAAGATCATTGACCAAAGCAAGTCACATGGTTGAGTCCCAAGCCCGTGGTGCAGCAGAACATGACTCTTTGCCAAGCAATCAAGTCATTTTTGGTCCACTCTTTTTTTTTTT
>NW_022103951.1:18332425-18375658 GCF_000313985.2 Echinops telfairi
GGGAGTGCAAACTACAGCCCATGGGTTGAACCCAGGCCGCCTCCCATTTCTGCAGACAAAGATGCAGTGGAGCCCAGCTGCTCCCAGTTTTGTATGTATTGCTGGTGGCTGCTTTGTAGCCACCAGGGCAAGGTTGAGTAATTACGACTGTGCAGTGTGGCCCACATTACCCATCATCTTCTAATGAAGACTAATTTCTGTTGTTGTGTATAGTTTCTGATAAATTTTCTGCACCTAGTGAAGGGTGAAAGGGAGGGTGGGTGTGAATCAGTGACCATAGACTGGAAATGATGGCAACAGCAGGTGGGCCCACTCCACGAACCTTAGCCCACTGAGTTCTGTGAACCAAGATGGAAGATCAGAGGACAATCCACACTGGAATCAGTCACGAAGAAAAGCCCACTCCATAGCAGCAGACTCCACCCCTTACTCTGTCCATGTGCCTCACAATTGTCTGCTTGCTATTGATCAAAAAGAGAGCAAATTTATTTTTCTTTAGCAAGCCTTTGTCTAGCACAAGTAGATGCCAGATGCTGGTGTAAGCATTTGACAAATATGAGCGCATTTATTCATCCTCACAGAACACAGAAGGGACGTGCTGGTGTGACCCATTTCTATAGGTAAGGTGTCTTGAGGCACGTGCCCAAGGTCATCAAGCTCATAGGTGGCAGAGTCTGAATGTCTGCAATCAGGGTTCAAGTTCTTAATCCTGCCTAAAACACAAGCGAGTCAATATTTCTGAATTTGTGGGTCATGCAGTATCTGTTGTAATTATTAAATTCTGCCTTTGTATTGAGAAAGCGACCACAGGCAATGTGCACATGGATAGGAGTGGCCGTGCCCGGTAAAACCTAATTTATAAAAACAGGTGATTTAGGAGGCAGCGAGCTTCTGGTAAAGCTGATGGAAAAATTGGGAGACCTCGGTGATGGTTGCATGTGAGGAATGTCATTAATGTCTCACTGAGGTGTTCGGGTCGCAACTGTCGACCTGTCGAAGGTTTTGTTTCCACCATTGAAAAAGAAAGACAACAAGAGCAGGTGGGTCGGATTTGCCCCTCAAATCCTAGATTGCTGATCACTGCTCTTAACCACCATACTATGACTAGGCTACTGTCCCACACAGGAAGGCTTCCGCTTTTGAGACACCTGAAGTGTCCTTTAGGGCTTTGGATGGCTGACTTAGTGAGTTGATAGCTTAAAAACTAACTTTAAATCAAAGCCAAAGTTTAAAACGGCAAAATCTGAAGGTGTGTGGCAGACAGGGTTAGTATTGATAGAAGGATCAAACACCGAGTGATTAAACAATAAAGGAAAACGTTTTGATTCAAGTCTATACAAATAATGCAACGTGTAAGCTCACTTATCGCCTTAGGATGAGCTGATCAAAATCTGTGAACTGGAATTATTTCTCCTCAGGATGGTACCAGTACCATGATTAGCTTTCCCTCTGTTGTTGGCCTCATGATTCCTCTCATCCATTCCGCTCAACATTTCCTGTCCCGACATGCTGCCAGGGACCAGGGGGCCAAGTGGGTGTCTGCTGACTGGGCTCTGAGCTCCACTGACCTGATTGGCTTTTAGGAACACGGGGCCAAGATCAAAAAGCACAGTGCAAAAGACAGGTGCATACATTCGAGAGTTTCTAGTGTGAATTTGGGCTGGAATCCAGTGTCTAAATAATTACACCCCCATTAATAATTATTTATGATAAATGATACCTGATCGTTATGACCTCACCACCATTGATGAATGGTGTGGGAAATTCCAGCCGACCTCTCCAGCTATATAAACACAGGTCGGCAGGATCCTTGAAAATACCCTCCAGCTGTCAGAACTGACACGGGGGTGTGGTGGGGGAAACCTGAAATGAATCAGGGCATTTTAGATTTTTCTAAAACTGCTTGTGTCAGTTCCTGAAAATCTTCAGTCTAATGCAAAAGTCATTGGCCATTTCCTGGGAAATGTTAGTGAGGAAGAGGTGACCTCGAAGATTAAATGCCCGTGGACACTTTGATTTGCAGTAGCTAACGACACATTTATTTTCTTGTGAAATAGAGTCTTGACCTCAAATGAACATGGATGGATGTGGTGATCCGCGCAATGGGGCCTTGTTAGCAGTGCTCTGGGAAACGTCATTTTGCTGCTTTGTGAACTCTCCCCGTTTCATGGGACATTACATCCTGCCTGCACCGTTCAGGCCTGATGGAAATGTGTACATAGTGGTACAGCTTAATGATAGCATAATGATATTTTCCTTTGGTTAATGGACTCGTTATTTTCTTACTCTCTGTTGTTATTCACGGTGGCTTGGCATTGGATGAAATGCCGTGAACTAATCGAGCCAACGTGGGTTCCTGTCGAGATGGGTCAGAAGTCCAGGGGTGAGGCGGGGACAAGATTCTGGATTTGACTCCTCATTAGCAGTCTTAACCCTCTATATGTTTTCCCGTTTGCTAAATGAAGTCAGTTGTACCTGCCGCAGTTACTTCAATAGGGTTGAGGTAAGGTTCAAGTGGGAACGGAGTGAGTATCAATGACCCGTAATATAGAGTGGCAGTGATGTGCTACTCACAGAGCTCTGTCAGACTTCTAAGGTCATTTTGTGCCAGAGCCCAGAGAGCGTGTCTTTGGGGGAAAGATATAAAGTGGCCAAATGAAAGCCCTTCCTAAGCACAGGAGCTAGGGTTTAGGGGGAGCAGAAGTCACTTGAGGTATTCTGTGGAGAAAGGGAGCCAGCAGCTTCTGTGACTCCCAGAAGGACTGGGGACTATGAGATCACAGGGAAGGGGCCAACAGCAAGAAGCAGCTGCCCCAGGAGCTTCCCCTGAGCACCCTCCCATCTATTCTCTGTTGCCTCCTTGTAGACTTTCTAGAACAGCGGTTCTCAACCTGTGGGTTGCCACCCCTTTCACAGGGGGCGCCCGATTCATAAGGATAGCGAAATGACAGTGATGAAGTAGCAATGAAAATAATTTGATGGTTGCGGGCTCACCACCACATGAGGAACTGTATGAAAGGGTCGCTGCATTAGGAAGGTTGAGGACCACTGTTCTGGAATTTGTGGAAGGTCTTTGCGAGGACAGAACCTAACTCCGCTCTTACTGAATGGGAAGAGAGGGTGCAGGGTTGGTAGATGGCCTGACTGATTGCAACCTCTCTTTGAATTCAGTGATGGCATTTAATAGTAACTTTCTTCTTTAAAATAACACCCTTTAAAGGGATTGAATTCAAGATGATCATTTCTCAAAGACTATGTTGTTGTCGTTTCTCTTTGCATTGAGTCAGGTACCATATGTCAATATCCAGTTAGTCCAGTTTCCACTACAACATGTTGAACGTGGTGCCTGAATTACACACTCTTTATTAAAAGGCACAGGTTTTGCTCAAAGTAATCACTGTGAAATATTACAAGTCTGATGGAGACATACCTCAAGGGGATAGCGTGATTAAGAAAGAAGCTTAGAACATTGTAGAACACTTCTTCAAATTATTCTTTGAGCAGCTAGAGAACATTTCGAGCCACCAGGTTCTGTCTCCTTGAAAGAAAGCGTCACAGAAGAGATTCAGAATGTATCTGAATGTCGTGGGAAATAGACACAGAAGG
Source organism: Echinops telfairi (assembly GCF_000313985.2). Lineage (NCBI taxonomy): Eukaryota > Metazoa > Chordata > Mammalia > Afrosoricida > Tenrecidae > Echinops > Echinops telfairi. Next base: position 18,336,032 of record NW_022103951.1, read on the forward strand.
GCTGTCAGCACTGATGAATTATGCAGTGTCTAAGGAAGGACGGCGTTAGCAAGTGATTTAAGCGCTGCCTTTTTGAGTCATCCTTGGGCTCAGTATTGGTGTATAATTGGGCAGTGATAATAAGATAACATACCAGGCATTGTGGCCAGGGTTTCACGTGCATTCTCACAGAGGTGGCTGCCACCATGGGCCCCGTGTGATAGATGAGGCCCCAATGAAAGAGTCTACAGCTATACTATCCAATATGGTAGTCACAAGTCACACATGGCTATTTAATTTCACTGAATTAAAATGAAATAAAAGGTAAAATTCAGCTCTTTGACCACACTAGCCACATCCAAGTGTTTATTCACCCCAGGGAGCTTGTAGTTACTATAGTGAACAGTGCCGGCCATGCTAGCTATTCCGGGCAGTTCTGCTGTACAGAATTATTTGTGTAGGGCTTCATGTTTTGGTTGTTGTTGTTGTTGTTGTTGTTAGCAGCAAAATACATAGTTTTAGCATAGTGCTTGCATGGCAAACAGGAAGGTGACTAAATGCAATGGCCTCTTTCCACAATTTTGCACTGGGAAGGAGGGAAGACAAGAAGCACATGTGTCCAGGTTCCTGCCAAGCTTTCACTTACTGAGAAAAGCAAGGGACAACACGAGGTCACGTTTTCCTGACACCAAGGACCGTCACGTAAGGTAGTGGCAGCATCCACGACTGACCAGGCTCACCGGGCTCCTTGCTGTTTCCTTTCTGCAGGTACGCCATTGGCCTGGCCTACAAGTCGGCCCCAAAGCACGAGTGGATCGGGAAGAACTCGGCTTCCTGGGCGCTGTGCCGCTGCAACAATAACTGGGTGGTAAGACACAACAGTAAAGAGATCCCCATCGAGCCAGCTCCTCATCTGCGGCGCGTCGGCATCCTGCTGGACTACGACAACGGCTCCGTCGCCTTTTACGATGCGTTGAACTCCATCCACCTCTACACCTTCGACATCGCCTTTGCACAGCCCGTGTGCCCGACCTTCACCGTGTGGAACAAATGCTTGACCATTATAACTGGCCTTCCGATTCCAGATCACTTGGACTGCACGGAGCAACTGCCGTGAGCCTGGGGCTGCGCGGAGCAGCTGTCGGGGGCAGGAAAGGATATGTGGTCACCCTGTAGGGGACTGAGATAGCCCAGGCTTTGAGAGGGTGACAAAAATCTCACCAAAAAGTGTCCCAAACTTGGCTCCGATAGGTCTGAACACGGGCACCTCCCCTCCTTTCACTGTGTCTTGTATGAAGCACGGGCTTTAATAATTTTTTCAAAATTTTTTTGGTGTGTATGTGTGTGTATTTACAGGAAAATTTATAGATTATTTATAAAAGAAACCGAATTGATTACAACTCTTAGGAATTCTTGGGGTTTGCACAGTCAGAAGCCCGTTTGCATCCTGGTCTATGGGCTGGAGGAGGGCAAACCTCCTTTGTAGTCGTGGGTGTTCATTCATAAGATGTCATCGGCATCTCAGGAGAGAGACTGTCACCGCAACAGTGCTCCTCCAGCCCAGAATATGATGCCATTCTCAAAAACGGAGAAAAAAAAAAAGCCTTTCAAGTCCCTGGGTGGTGCAGTTAAGACCTCAGCTGCTAACCGAAGGGCTGCAGGTTCAAGTCCACTCAGTGTTGCCTCCAGAGGAAAGCCCGGAGATGTACTTCTGAAAGGTCACAGCCTTTGAAAACCCGTGCAGCACAATTCTCTTCTGATGCACACGGGGCTGCCATGAGTTGGTGTAGGACAGTGAAAAGGCTTCCTTGCTCCAGTTCGTTTTGAAGTATTTAAACTGCAAAAGTCCAAAATGTGTATTGGATCCACTAAAATGCAGAGCAAGGGTGGCAGGAGGTAACTCCGGAGAATGGAGCGCCCACTGCTAAGTCTGTAGTGTTGCCAGCCGGTGGGATAAGGTTGGAGAGAAAGGTGCTGAAACCTTGGACTGTATCTTGCCCTTCTCCCAGGGTGGAGGATTCTGGGAGAACATTAGGAATGAGATTGCAGTGAAAAGGAATCGCTGAATCCTGATTACTCAACAATTCCGACCAACTGTGTTTGATTCAGAAATAGGATTCTGCGTCAAGATATTCAAATAGTATTTTTGCCCTTCCTTTTAATACCTTGCTTTAGGATTGTGAAATGGCTTCTTTGCGTTTACTAATTGCCCTGCCACCCTTTCCAAATGCTTTTTCGTTTGTCTCTGTAGCTGAGGAAAGAAACTTGTTCCGTCACCAAGGAAGCCCCTTTTGGGCTGGAGCTTGCTCTCCAGTACGTCAGCACGTGGCACTGATCACCACGAGCACGTCCAAATCTAAGTCACCCGAAAAACACTTCCTATTTATGAGTTCATAATGACGAGGGACGTGGTAGAAAGTACTGTTAACTAGAGCCCATGCCTCAAACGTTATTATAAACAGACTTTTATGAAATCTGTCTTGAAAGATGTAGAAGTCTCTCAGTATCCTAGTATAGTTTATCATAGAGTTGTAAGAGAAGAAAAACTGGCTGTTCTCACACACAATCGAATAGAACCTGCTAATAATAAAGTGTCACATGGGATTTTTTTTCACTTGCTTGTCTGACACTTGGAAATGGTCCGTGAATTCAGCCTTTCCAAAAGTGGCCCTTAGAGTGAGACTCTGGCATTGATTTAACCAGAAGGGACAGTAGAACTATTGCAAAACTACTTATCTGGGCTACTGGGTCAGCCATTGTGATTGAACAGACGGATGGGTTTAAAGCATGGTTTCGAATAATTTTTATTTTTTCACCAAATTGTCCAGTTGTTTCCTGAAGTAAATCTATAGACCCGTCGTTTCAGTCTCACATTGTCAAGTGGCCAAAGCTTTTGTGAAGGCGAATCTGGAATTCATAGAAGCCTGCCGGCTTACTGTGTCTTCTACCTTCTCCACTTGCTGATACCCCCTTTTCTTAACAAATAGATTCTATATATTTACTCTATTATTTATACCCAGATGGATATTTTGATAGCTACTTCAGACAATTTCACTTCTGAACACCTCAGTGGGGTGGGGGTGGGGGAAAGGGGGGGAAACATTCTCTGGAAATGTAATGGGATTTTTTTTTTAATGATACAAAAACTCTCTATTGGCCTTCCCTGATGGCACTGAAAGGGTAGTCTCAGTAATCCCTACATACTGTTTTGGGTAACTGGATAACAAATATTTTAATGCACTTTGTACATTAATGGGTTCCGAATAAAAGTTTTGCAAATCAGTCTCCAGGTACCAAGAAATGCTACAGTTTGCCTTATGATGTTTCCCCACAGCATTTGCGAGAAAGCTCGTGTTTCCGTGATTATGTTTTTCAATATAAAGAAGTTACTACTCAAATTTTCACTGTAAGCCGTTTAGGGTATGTGTTCACTATTTTTATAAGGACAAGAGAGATTTTGTTATAAGTTTGTGGTGGAAAGCTCACTCTTTGCTAACGTAACGCATTGTGGATACTAGCAGTTAATATTTCCAAGTTGTCATATTTACAGGAAAATATGTATATGGTGAAAAGCCACAGTGTTTAATTTCTGTAATGATGTAGAAACGATTTCCGTGTGGATTTTTTTAAGTCTAAAAATATATATTCTATAAGCATTTGCTGTCGCACCAGTCAGCATTCTTTTGAAATGGATTTGGGGTCAAGATGCTTTAGTCTTTCGCGGTCCTCATTTCACAGGAAGCACTGCAGGCGATGCAAGGGCAGAAAGCTGGCGGTGCCCAGCTGGTGGATTCGTCAATATTGATGCCGCGCCCACCACAGCCCCCCGCGTGGTCTCCTAGGACTTCATGCTTGGTTGAATGCTCTGCCGCCGCCGCCGCCATCTTGAAAATCTTCGTTCTTGAACAAAGGGCTCGCAGTTTCCTTTTGCACGAGGCCCTGCAAATTATGTAGCCCATCCTCGGAAAAGAACTCACATCTGGTCCCTCTCTTCCTGTTGTATTCAAATAAATAAAGCCATCTGGATCCAAAAATGGAAAGTGGTTGGTCATATATTTCAAGCAGAAATCGAAATGGATTGAGGTGAGAGAGAAGCTGTGTGGAGATTGATTCTGGTATTGATATGCTAGCAATCACCTTCCCCAAGCCAAATCCACTGCCGTTTCATGCCCACTCATGGAAACCCTCTAGGACAGAGTAGAACTACCACTGTACGTTTCTGAGGTTTTTTTATGGGAGTAGAAAGCCCTGTCTTTCTCCTGAGAAGCAGCTAGTGGTTTCAAACTATAAACCTGTCAGACTTTAGCCCAACAACACAGAACCACCACATCACCAGCGCTTCTCAGTCACCTTCCAGGAACACAGAATTCCTCTTCAGCTCCAGGGCATATGCTTTATCTGTGTTCGACACCTATGTATAGGCTCCTATTCCCATGCACTCAGTATTGGGAAGTTGGTCTGCCATTATAGAAGGTTCAAAGAGATAAACGGACAACATGGGTGAAGGGAGCACCCACTGCCTTTGAGTTGATTTCAAATCACAGGCTTTCTGAGCCTGCAAATCTTCACTGGTGAGGAAAGCCTCATCTTTCTTTCTTGGAGTGGCTGGTAGGCTTCAACTGCTAATCTTGTGATTAGCGGCTCAATGCCTAAGCAACACCACCAGGGCTCTTTTGGTTCTCAGTGTGGGAGACACTTTGCTATGCCTGGAGACGTTTTTGGTTGCCACAACTAGGGGAAGGTGGATGCTACTTGTTATCTAGTGGAGACCAGGGATGCTGCTAAACATCTTACAACGCACAGGGCAGCCCTCACCACAAACAGTGACTCTACTCCAAATGTCACTCATGCCAAGCTGGGAAAACTCTTATTGTTTCAAAAAGCTATTCTCCCCCAAACCTTTAAATTTTCTAGTAATCGAGTCAAGATCTGATTTAACAAAAACAACAGTAGTCTTCACTGCAGTGGCTTCTTCACCTTTTAAAGACATTTATGAGAAATGAAATATTTTTAAATAAAATACTTAGCTGCCAAAGAACAGCCCCCTAAAAAAAAAAATTTCACTGCCACTTAGTCAATTCTGTCTCCTAGTGATCCTATAGTACAGAGTAGAGCTCCCCCTGTAGGTTTTTCATACAAACTCAACAGTATTAGAAAGCCAGGTCTTTCTCCTGAAGAGCTGCTGGTACATTGGAACTGCCGACCTCGTGGTTAGTAGCCCAATGTGTAACCACTAAGCCAAAGAATCCAAGCCTGTATGAATGAGAACCACCGAAGAGTGCCAGGAAGATGTGCCTGAGCAAATGGAGACATCTTTGAGGTTACACGGTCTGTCTCTCCCTGTCTGTGTTTCCTTTCCCTCCTTTTGGGTTTGTACATTCATGATATTTACAGAGATTTTTTTTCAATGTCTGCTGTTTGTTCTTAACTACTTTTCTCATTGTCTTTTTAATGCCTGGAATATTCTGCATGCTCTATGCCATACCTCTCCATTCAAAGCGGGGCTTCAAACCAGTACTAAATGAAGCTCTCCTATTTCATGGGTTCCCAGACGGTTCCTGTAAGAATCACCCAGAGATCTAGAGACGTTGGCGATTCTGCTTCAGTTTATCTGCGATGGAAAGGCAGATGCTCAGCAGAGGGTTGCAGAGCAAAACGAGCCAGTTTGAAGTCCTGCTTCAAAGGACATTTCTTTTACCTGACTCAAAACAGTCCCTGGGTGATTTAAAACCACAGGAAACCTATAAGGAGTGGAAACTCAGAGCAAGAGTGGTTGTAACCACAGAGAGCTTGATTCTAGATTTGGGGGCGGGGAGGGGGGGAGAGGTAAGGAGGAAGCAGGGCGATGGGGATGTTGATTTGATCAGAGGCCTGGAGGGCTTTACAATGGGATTTGGCACACCTCCAGCTGTTGGTCTGTAAATATGTCCCCACCCCAATCCCAAAGCTCCCAGGGTTTGTCTTCTTAGGAGAGCCCAAGCCCCCATGGTCTAGGTCAATGCCAAGCAACATGGAGCCCAAATGTCAGCAGCCTCAACAGCACCAGGGTCTCGTTAGGAATACCTGTTCTGGTCCACAGCTCTACTGATAGTCTTTCTAGCAGTGAGGCCCAGCAGCCAGTTCTAACAAGTCCTTGGGGGATTCTGGCACTAGTGGAAGTTCCAGATGTGTTGTTATGGCAATGTGCTTCAGAGACAGCACATCGTATAGTGCAGTGGTTCTCAACTTGACTAGGCATGAAAACAACCCTTTCAAAAACTTCGATTCCTGGCTCGCTTCATGAAAAGATTGGGGATGCGAAGGTAGAGAGTGTACCCCCGAGTTCTCTGGTGGTGCAAACAGTTAAGCACCCCATTACGAACTGAAAGGTTGGACGTTCGAGTCCATCTAGAGGTGCCTTGAAAGAAAGGCCTGGAGATCAACGTCCCCACACCAGCCATGAAAAGTTCCTGTGGAACACACTATGACACAACAACGAGTCTGATTCGAGTGGCCCAGTCACCTGCACTTTGGGTTAAGGTGATTCTGAAGGGCACCCAGGATTGGTAGCGAATGCCCTAGTCTCAGGGGCAGGTGGTCAATCTTGTCAGCTTCGCAGACTGGCTGCGCTCTGCGCCAACTAGTCAACTCGGCCTTCACACCTTGAACGCAACCATACAGCGCCCACGTGAACCAGCGTGACTGCGCCACCAAAACCGTCTTTACAAAAACAGGCGTGGGCTGCATTGAGTCCTCCAGCGAGACGTTGTGGGCCGACCCCTGCTGCAGTGGACCTGGCACCAGACAGGCAGCCAGAAGTCCACGGCATCCCCTAGCTCTCCCCTCACGGAAGACTGGGCCTCGTCCCTTCAGGTCTCTGGGGCCATCAGAGTGGTGTATCCGTCAGTGAGGCTCTGTAGTCCTTGGTAAGTTTGAATCTCATCAAGTCTGTGAAACCCCAAAATCCTTCAGCAGGACATTCAGAAAGAGTTAGCCATGGCTTGCTTAAGATGCAGCCATTCATGGATTATTGGGGGATCTGTTCCTTCAACAGATGAAGGCGTGCCCGCTCCTGGGGCTCAAATGATTTGCTTCCCACTCTCATTATTTTAACTTCAGTCAGCCCTGCTGACAAGTCACCCAAACCCCAAGCCTCAAACTCAACACCATCAAGGTGATGGCAACCCGTAAGACAGTGGATGTGCAGCACAGGCTTTCCTAGGCTCTCAGCTAACTTTGTGGGGCCCTGAGGGTGCCATGGTTATGCTGCATGACGGGCTTTCTACTCCCGTCAACAGGTGCTGTCTCAGCAACCCACAGGGGTCGCTATGGGTCAGCGCTGACTCCATGGCCGTGAGGTAGGCTTTGGGGTGGAATCTTTGCAGAAGCAGACTGCATATCTTTCGTCTCATGGAGCAGCTGGTGGGGTCAAACTGCTGACCTGAACCATGATGCCACCAGCACAAGGGACAGATACATCAAATATGTTTCCTCGATGAACCATTCAGAAGTTAATTTAATTTGAACGTTCAAAGCCAAATGGGCATTGCTGTAATGAATCACTTTTCAAAGTCAACTGGGAGTTCACTCCAAGAGTAGTATACCTCCCTGCCTCCGTGTGTGTGTGTGTGTGTGTGTGTGTGTGTGTGTGTATGTGTGTGTGTCGGGGCGGGTGGGGGGAGTTATAAAAAAGAATATCCAAGTAAAATAGGTTGGAACAGGTAGTTGGTCTTGATTGTGATAAAAACTCTTGGCCATTGAGTCGATTCAGACCCGTAAGGGAAGAAGGGGAGATCTTGCGAAACCCTTCCTCCCTAGTGGCCTCACTGAAGGGTGGGCACTCTACAATGTAAACTGGCCATGGGGCCCGGGACGGGGGGCAAGCCTTCCTTGGAGCTGCCCTGTCTTCATGGAGGCAATTTATGGAAAGGAATTCAGGTCCCCCTTTGCATCTTTTTCAACCATGTTCTCCTAAGGAAGTGATGAATGTATGATCGAATAGGCAGCGTTGCAAATACCACTGAAAGTGCTGCACATGTAAATGTTTTCATGAACACTGGTTCAGCCATATAGCCCATTCAGTGGTGTCCTTAGGGTTGGTATCCCGCAGTCAGGTCAATCTTGGTGTGCAACCTCGCTCCCACCACCACCACCACGGACCTCCTTCCACACCAGACAATAGGTAATGGAAGTAAGTAGTGACATAAAAAACTAGACAATTTTAAATGACACCTTTACAGTTATGTGAAAGGCCCCATGGCACTGCCAGGTCTTCACTTTAAACCCACCAGCAACTCCAAGGAAGAAAGCTGAGGCTGTCTGCTCTAGTAATGACTTGCAGCGTCAGAAATCCTAGAGAGGGCCACTATGAGTTGGCATCTACTCACTGTGGCATGCCTTCAGATTTGTGCAGACACAACCACTTGATTCCAAGCATCATAACTGAGTAAGAACGATGGTTCTGACACATTAGAAGGTTCCAAAAGTAAATTTGCATCATGTTTTAGCCTTGTTAAGTGTATTGATAAGGAGCCCTGGTGGTGCTGTGAGGTAAGTTTTGGACAGCTAACCACAAGGTCAGTGGTTCAAACTCTCCAACTGACCCACAGGAGAAAGCTGAGGCTGTCTGCTGTCATAAAGATTTATAGCCTAGGAAACTCCATAAAGGGTCTCTAGGAATCAGGCTTGAATCTATGGTAGTGGGCTTTTAAGGTACAATGACACAGGTAAGCTGTGCTTACCAAAGTGTTTTTGTTGTTTAACTGTTGTTGTTTAGGTGCCATCAAGTCAGTTCTAACTCATAGTGACCCTGTCTACAACAGAATGTCCTGCACCATCCTCAACAATCATTGTCACGTTCAAGACCATTGTTACAGCCACCATGTCAACCATCTTGTGGAGGGGGTCCTCCTCTTTTTCCACTGTCTCTCTAATTTACAAGCATAATACCCTTTTGTTAAAAACAGTAAATTTCTGCTGGAACACAGAAGAAAAATTTTATGTACAGTCGTTTTACTGTCACCGCTATACTGACTTAATTAATGTTCTATAATGTATCTCCAGGTTCTAATATCCCTCACAATGGCTGCACAGACAAAATTCATAATTAAAGGGCTTATTAAGGATGTTGACAAGTTGCATTGCCCGTGAGAAATGCTCAGGGGAGTTTAGGACAGGTTACATACAAAGTTTCAGGTCTGCTAAGAAATGCCCAAAGGGGCACACCACTCTTCTGTAAGCCACCACTTGAAGGCATTCCGCTCAAGCTCCTTGGATCAGCAGATCCAGCTCCCTGAATTAAATGCCCACTGGCACCTCACTTCAGTCAGCCTTAGCCCAAAGGCACTCAGCTGCACTTCCAAGGGTCAGCAAGTCCAACTTCTCCATTAACTGCCCAAAGGCACCCCGCTCTGAAAGCCTCCTGAATGACAATATTCAGAACAGATTTGATAGCACCCAACAACAACATTTTTAAGGTCCACAGTGGGCACCTAATAAACAAGCTAATATCGATAATGATGGTGATAACGATTCTCTGTTGAAATTCAAATGTCAGCCCGGTGTCTTGGTTCAGGCTAGATTTAAAAATAGCAAAGAAAAAAAGGCTAGCCATCGACTTGGAATGATGAGCTCAGTCAAGGCCTCTGAAAGCCTGGGCCCTGGAGACTTGGCACACTCAGAGAAAGGAGGGGAGGGGGTCTGGTCACAGTATCTGTTACCAGTTGCCTCTTGCTCCCTCCCCACATTCCAGATTCAGCACTCAAGACCTCCTGAAATGGAGAAGGCGGCTCTTTGGACTAAGTTTGAAACCCCTCAATGACTGAATGCTGAAGGACCTGGCCAGGGAACCCTCAACCCCAGAATTCACTAGGGCCAACTGGCACGCAGAGCCCAGCCTTTGATACTACTCGGTAGGCATTTTAAATTGAGCAATGCTGCTGGATCTGGTAGCAAAAACCCAAAAGACCGCCTGCTCCACTGTGGGGTAGATTTCTAGGCTCTGAAATCCAGATATTTTTAACATTCCCAAGGTACTCCATCCTTTTTTTTTTCAACTGTAGGGCACTGCTAACATTTCCTGAGCAAGGAATAAGAGTACACTTGTCCTTGCAGATAGCATCCTGGGAAACATCCAGTGGCAAATCGCTGTGGGAACTAGGCCAGAGTAGGACTTTCTGGATGAAGAAATGAACATCACGCTGGACATCTCCCTAGATGACTTTCACAGAGTTACTGCCCATGCCCCAGGCAGCTGACTTTCAAAGGCAGCCTTTCTTCCTGAGGTTTTTGCCCTTGAAGCCAGGAACTCCTCAGGGACAGCGCTGACTCAAGAAATATCAACACAGCTCCTGACAGTATCCGGCACCCAAATGTGCACAATTTCGCATAATGTCCGACACAGCCATCAAAAGGGTTCCCAAAGTGGAATGGCCAGGCTCTGGGTTGCACAAAAATTCCACTTCATGGAGATTGAAATCCTGACACCTTTACAGCTCTGGAAGGAAATTCGATGACCGAGTGTTAAAATACCCCGGTGCATTGGGTAAAAACCAGGAAGTTGTTCATTCTTGCTAATTGCCATCTGGGTGCGGAGTTTTCATTTCCAATTTTCTGTCGGAGATTGTGAACTTGGTTTGCTTATATATTGGGGTCTAATGAGATTGCCAAGTATAATCATCTGCCCTTTGTGGACCCCCAGGACAGGAAAGCTAATATCTATTGAATATATTTGACTTACTTTTCTTTTCTTCCTCCACTGGTTTTGTGAATGACCTCTTCTGATGCCTAGCTGCAGCATGGTTCAGTCTTTTCTCAAACTCTGTTTTCAGGAGTAGGGTTTCCTTGCCTCAGCATTGTGGACATTTTTTGTTATTACCTGCCATCAAGTCAGTCCCTGATTCATGACAACCCCATGCACCATAGAATGCAAAGATGCCCCATCCTGCACCCTCCCCATGATCAGTTACAAAGCAAATACAAATCAGAAAACATTGTGACCTATAGGGTTTTCATTGGCTGAGTTTCAGAAGTGGATCACCAGACCTTTCTTCCTAGTGATTGGAAGCTCCACTAAATCTGTTTAGTATCATAACATATAAGCCTTCATGGAAAGACAGGTGGTGGCTGCACATGAAATTAGTTGGCTGTGAATCAAACCCTGGTCTGTTACATGTTGTTGTTGTTAAGTGCTGTCCATTTGGTTCCAACATATTGCTACCCTACGTATAGCACGATGAAACGCTGCCCAGTCCTGTGCCATCCTCACAATTGTTATGTTTGAGGTCATTGTTAAAGCCACTGTGTCTTGAGGCTGCCTCACGCTCCACTATCATGACCCAACTGCTGCCTTTCACTGCAGGCTAGACCAGAGCATGTACACGGGTACCGATAAGAGATAAGGCTCGTGACACACAGAACAGAAATGGGAGTATCGATACCAGAAGGGGAAGGGGAAGGTGGGCAGAGGAGGGGAGGAAGGGGGAACTGATCGCAATGATCGACACATAACTACCACCACCACCACTCCTAGGGGGACGAACAACAAAGACCATGGGGGATGGGAGACAGTAGTTGGTGTAAGATATGAAAATAATCATTTACAATTTATCAAGGGATCACGGGGGTGGGAGGGAGGCGAGGGAGGGGAAAAAGAGGAGCTGATACCAAGGGCTCAAACAGAAAGTATATGTTTAGAAAATAATGATGGCAACAAATGTACATATACGCTTGACACAATTGATGTATGGATCCTTGTAAGAGCTGTAAGAGCACCCAATGAAAAGATCTTTTTAAAAAAAGCCACTGTGTCAAACCATCTCATTGAGGGCCTTCCTCTTTTTCAGTGCCTTTCCACTTTATCACTCATGATGTCCTTTGCAGGGACTGGTGTCTCTTGATAATATAACCAAAGTATACCTGGCACTAGGTCAAATGCTGCACCTCTTTAAAGTGTTGAAAAACAAGGATGTTGCTACTTTGAGGGCTAAGGTGTGCTTGATCCAAGTCATGGTGTTTTCAATCACGTCATATGCATGTGAAAGTTGAACATTGAATACTGAAGAGCGAAGTCAATGTATTTGAACTATAGTGTTGGCGAAGAACATTGAAAGAAAGTACCATGGACTGCCATAAGAACAACCATATCTGTTTGGGAAGAACAGCCAGAAAGCTCCTTAGAGGAAAGAATGCAGAGACTTGACCTCAAAGTTGCATATGGAGGGTAAGAATTCTAGCACTGAGCCTCCCTGGCCTCAGGGACACTTTCACGTCCTCAAAGCAAACTTACTGCCATTAAGTTGATTCCAACTCATAGCAATCCTGTTTAGGTTTTCATAGCTTATACATTTTTTTACTGAAGTAGACAGCCTCATCTGTCTTCCATGGAGTGGCTGGTGGATTTGAACAGAAAACCTTGCTATTAGCAGCCACAGTGCCCTTAGGCCCAGATAATTGTCATCGAGCACAATCAGCGAACCAGTGGTCACTGATTGTGTCAGAATATAACTGTACTCCATAAGGTTTTGAAGGATGATTTTTTTAAATTAGATCACCAGGCTTTGCTTCTGAGGTAGCCCCAAACATCCAACTTTACAGTTAACAGTTAACATTAATTGTTCATACCACCCAGGGACTCCAAAGAGAAGAAAGCAAAACAAAATAAATGTCCATATTATTCCAGGAATCATTTAATCAATGAAATAGTTCATTTCTGAAAAATCTAATTTCTGCTACATATGACTCAAGATATGAGTCATTTTGCCTTTACATCCTGATTCAAGACCTAGTTCTTTATTCACCATTAATGAGAAGTGCTGTATATTTTTTGAAGTGTGTTTAAAAGTCTTATTTTAGGACATGGGCCAAAAGGCAAGGCTCTCAACTCATTAACCTGCTCCATAAACTTTAAACCACTGTTTCCTACGGGAGAAAAACATACCTGGGAATAGAATTACGGTTTTAATTCTTTCCTTCTAACTAGCTCAAGACCAGTTTATCCCCATTTCATCTGAAAGAAAATTACTTGAGAACGTTTCCTCCCTTGTGCAAGAAGGGACTTAACAATTTAATTCTGCTTAAGAAATCAGATTTCTTGTATCAGTCAAGGAACCAGAAAGTAAACCAAAATTAAGTACCCAGCTAAACTTGTTACAATGGTGCACAAAGTTCTGTAAAGCCTGCAGCCAATCAGAGGGCACCAGAGAACCCTCTGACCCTGTTACTCTGAATGGAGCTTCCCTTGGCCTCCCTCTGAAGCAAGAAGGAAAGGATCATAGCCCGTGTCCTATTCATTCAAAACCATCCACCCAACCATTTCCTTTCCAAAGAAGAAAGAGGATTGTTGAGTTGAGTTTTTCTGAAGTTCATTTGTTTTTCTGATTCAGGATTATGTTCTTTAGCTAGTCATTTGGGAATCTCGTGCACCTGATGGCCTCTACTAGGACTCCATCACGGTTTCCACTTCTCTGTATAGGAGCTAGCTGGCTAGGCCACTCAGGAGGCAGCTGTCTTGGCTTCCAGAGGCCGAAGGTCTGGGCTTCCTGCTCTGCTCAGAGTTTGTTCCCTAATGACCAAGAGGGAGATGATTCCCCAGTGCCAGGGGCTGAGTATATGAGCACATTTTAATGACAAGCTGGAGCCAAATGCTTTTGAGGGAAAGCTCTGAGCTTGCGTGGGTCTTTTTAGTCATAAAGAACCTTTCTCAGGCACCGTTCCCAGGCCTTGGGAACTTGTCTCCCACCTTGGCCTTGGGAATTACAGCTAAATAGTCCGAGCACTGTTGTCAATACTCAAAAATGTTCTTTCTTCCAGTGAGTTAGGGCTCTCCAGTGTAGTCTTCACTGGTGTGGAATACATAAAAAACAGTCTCTTGTCTTGAAAGTCAGGAGAGCATATGTAGATATGAATGTCAACAATCAATCACTGAAACACATCTGAAACATAGTAAAACCTTGTTACTCCTCTATTGCTGATCCAAAATAGCATGTAATTCAAAGCAACTGTCATTCCTGTCCCTCATTGGTCTTTAAAGAAAATATTAAACAACTCAAAATGAGTAATATGCTGTTTCTTTTTCCAGGTCCCTGGTATTTCAAACTTTTAGGATGTTACCATAATTTTATGTACATAATTAAGGCACAGATATTATTTCCCTATATCCTGCAAGCAAGTTCTCTCTAAGATATTTCACAGCTGGAACTACAACTCTATTAGTATTCTAATCTGAAAGCCATGCCTTCCATTGTCCAAGGAAGCTGCAAATATCAGTTGGAAATCCAAGAAGGGATGAGTAGTGCCATTTAAAAAACAGACAAAACATATGACTATAGTCCCTCCTACATATAGAGAAAACACTAGTTTATCTAAAGGCTATGGAGATGGCAATCCTGATAGAGATGCAGAGAAATAGACAAGTGCAGGAGAGGTATATTGATGCAGAAAGCATCACAAGAAGATTGAGATCCAAAGCCCATTAGTAGGCCACTGGAGATCCCCTTGCAGAGGGGTCTCGGGGAGGAGATGAGCCAGTCAGGGTGCGATGTAACAATGATGAGAAATACAACTTTCCTCTAGTTCCTAATGTTTCCTCCCGACTCCCACTACCATGATTCGAATTCGATCTTGCAAGTCTGGCTAGACCAGAGGATGTACACTGGTACAGATAGGAACTGAAAATACAGGGAATCGAGGGCGGATGATCCCTACAGGACCAGTGGTGTGAGGGCGAAACAGGGAGGGTAAAGGGAGAATGGGTAGGAAAGAGGGAACCGATTACAAGGAACTATATGTGACCTCCTCCCTGGGGGACGGACAACCGAAAAGTGGGTGAAGGGAGACGTCGGACAGGGCAAGATATGACAAAATACCCATTTACAAACTATCAAGGGCTCATGAGGGAGGGGGGAGTGGGGAGGGAGGGGAAAAATGAGGACCTAATGCCAGGAGTTTAAGTGGAGAGGAAATGTTTTGAGAATGATGAGGGCAATGAATGTACAAATGCGCTTTACACAATTGATGTGTGTGTGGATTGCGATAACAGTTGTATGAGCCCCCAATAAAATGTTTAAAAAACAACAAAAAAACAAGAAGATGGAATGGATACAGAGTCACTTACCCCACCTCCCCTCTCAAAAAATCTACATTCACACATTTCCAAAGGTAGCACATGATCAAGAACTGGCGGCTCTGCAGGAAGAAGTCCAAGCTGCACTGAAAGCATTAGTGAAAATCAAGGCTCCAGGAATTGACAGAATACCAATTGAAATGTTTCAGGAAACCATTGCTGCACCCGAAGCATCCACTAGTCTGTGAAGAAATTTGGAAGACCTGGCCAACCACGTAGAAGAAATATCTGTACCCATTCCAAAGAAAGGCGATCCAACAGAATGTGGAAATTATCGAACAATATCATAAAGTCACACTCAAGTGAAATTTTGCTGAAACTATTCAACAGAGAGCAGCCAGAAATTCAAGCCAGAATTAGAGCAATATGCGGCACATATTTGATGGATGTGGATCGATCTTGGCTGGAAGTAGAGAAGACCAGAACAAGGTTTATTTATATTTTATTGGCTGTACAAAGGCATTTGATTCGGTGGACAATAAACTATGGATAGCCTTGAGAAGAATAGGAATTGCAGAACACATCACTGTGCTCATGGGGAACCTGTACATGGAGCAAGAAGCAATTGTTCTCACAGAACAAGGGAATACTGCATTTTAAAATCAGAAAAGGAGTGCGACAGGGTTGCATCCTCTCACCATACTTATTCAATGTGTTTGTTGAATAAATTATCAGAGAAGCTGGATAATAGGAAGAAGAATGAGGCATCCAGATTGGCGGAAAGCTTACAAACCACCTGTGATATGCAGGTGACACACCTTGTTTGGTGAAAGTGAGGAGGACTCGAAGCACTTGCTGATGCAGATCGTGGACTGCAGCCTTCAGTGTGGATTACAGTTCAGTGTAAAGAAGACCAAAATCCTCACAACTGGACCAACCGACAATATGAAAAACAGACAGGAATTTTCTATCAAAAATAGATTCTTTCTTTATACCAATTTAAAGAGTCCTATTGATGTAGTAGTTATGCATTGGGTTGCTAATTGAGAGATCAGCAATTCAAAACCACCAGCTTCTCAGAGAGAAAGAGGGGTCTCTCTTCTCCTGTAAAGAGTTACAATCTCAGAAACCCACAGGGACAGTTTTTTTTTATAAAATCATTTTACTAGGGGCTCATACAACTCATCACAGTCCATATTTACATCCATTGCATTAAGCACATTTGTACATTTGTTTCAATCATCATTCTAAAAGCATTTTATTTCTACTTGAACCCTTGGTATCAGCTTTTTAAAAAATCATTTTATTAGGGGCTCATGCAACTCTTATCACAATCCATACATACATCAATTGTGTAAAGCACATTTATACATGCATTGCCCTCATCATTCTCAAAACATTTGCTCTCCACTTAAGCCCCTGGCATCAGGTCCTCTTTTTTGACCCTTCTCTCCCCATTTCCCCCTCCCCCAGGAACCCTTGATAATTTATAAGTTATTATTTTGTCATATCTTGCCCTATCCGACGTCTCCCTTCACCCACTTTTCTGTTGTCCATCCCCCAGGGAGGAGGTCACATGTAGATCCTTGTAATCGGTTCCCCCTTTCCAACCCACTCTCCCTCTACGCTCCCAGTATCACCACTCACACCACTGGTCCTGAAGGGCTCATCTGCCCTGGATTCCCTGTGTTTCCAGTTCCTATCTGTACCAGTGTGCATCCTCTGGTCTAGCCAGATTTTTAAGGTAGAATTGGGATCATGATATTGGCGGTGGTGTGGTGGAGGAAGCATTTAGGAACTAGAGGAAAGTTGTATGTTTCATCGTTGCTACACTGCACCCTGACTGGCTCGTCTGCTCCTGGTGACCCTTCCATAAGGGGATGTACAATTGCCTACAGATGGGCTTTGGGTCTCCACTCTGCACTCCCCCCTCATTCACAATGATATGATTTTTTTGTTCTGATGATGCCTGATACCTGATCCCTTCGGCACCTCATAATTGTACAGGCTGGTGTGCTTCTTCCATGTGGGCTTTGTTGCTTCTAAGCTAGATGGCCACTTGTTTACCTTCAAGCCTTGAAGGTCCCAGAAGCTATATCTTTTGATAGCCAGGCACCATCAGCTTTCTTTGCCACATTTGCTTATGCACCCAATTGTCTTCTGCGATCGATCGTATCAGGGAGCTGAGCACATGATATGATTTTTTGTTCTTTGATGCCTGATAACTGATCCACAGGGGCAGTTCTAACCTGTCCTGTGGGATCATTAAGAGTTGAAATCCACAATAGCAGTGCTTTTCCACTTGGTTGGCATAGTGGATTGCACATTGGGCTGCTAACCAAAAGGTCAGCAGTTCAAATCCATCAGTAGTTCTTTGGGAGTAAGATGAGGGTGTCTGCTCCTATACAGATTTACAGACTTGGAAACCCACAGGGGTAGTTCTACTCTATCCTATAGAGTCTCTATGAGTTGGAATCAACTCCATGGCAACGAGTATGGGTTTTTTGTTTGTTTCGTTTTGATTTTTACCAATTTGGACCTAGAGTAAAGAAATCAGTCTTCATTGTCAATGTTATAAAGAACTTTGAGTTTCTCCTAAGACTCGATTTTTCCTGAAGCAGGATTCATGATAAATTAGATGCAGCTCCTAGTCTAAGTCTTGAAGTAAAGGGAAACACCTTACATGGTCTCATCCTGGAAGGGAAAATACAGGCTGAGACTCAAGGATAATTTCATCTGCTCAAATGCTATAATGGGCAGATTCCTTTAAGCCAGCAGCTCTTAACTGGGGGAAATGTTGCCCCCCCACCCCCACCCTGGGAGACATTTGAAAAATGACAGGAAACATTTTGAGTTGTCAAATCAGGGTCTTGGGTGTGCTACTGGTACCAAGTGGGTAAAGGGCATGGATGCTACTCAATATCCTAAAACACACAGAACAGACCCCACACCAAAGGATTATCTGGCCCCAAATGTCAATCAAGCTGAAATTGAGAAACCCTTAATTACACTAACACTGTGCTTTTCCCATAGAGCACTACAAACTGAGAGGCTACACAAATGTGGAGAAACCAAAAAGCGACAAAGACTGTCCTTCAGTGACTTTGGTAGGTGGACAAGTATTCTGATAACCTAGCATAATGTTGCAAAGTACTAGTGTGGGGATGAAATGAGTGTACACTAGTTGAGGACTTGACACATTTGCTCAATAAGTAGTCACTGTTATCATCACTGGCTAGACCCAGTAACTTTTTTAAATTAGCAATTCTTATTGTAAATTAGCCCTATAACGCCTGAATTTTTAACTTCAGGAAAAAAATGTTTTTTTGTTTTATTCTTTACTTTCATAGTTATCAATATATATATTAATATATACATTTAATTACATGTTACATAAACATCACGCTTGGTATTATAGGGTTCGATGGGCCTTTACATTTCAGCTCATCAACTTTGTACTCAACAGTTTAAACTACTAATCAACACCCCCACCCCCGCAATGGTTTACCCTTCCCCCAATCTTTGATTTCTCCTCTCCCTCTCATGGATCACCAAAGTTACTGCCTGTCAACTGTCAAGTCTATTGCTTCATCTTCCCTCCATTCCCCTTCTCCCTTTGGCAAACTACAAAGTCTGTTTCCTTTGGTATGAAAGTCTTTATTGTATTTCTACTCCCCCCACCCCCCCAGTGGTCTCATGCAGTATCTGTCCTTTTGTGATTGGCTAGTTTCTCAGCAGAATGTTCTCCATGCCATGAGGGGCTGCGGAGTTTCCTCGTTGTTTTCCGGTGAAGCAGAGTATTCCATTGTGTGTTTGTACCAAGGTTTCTGTATAACATCCAAGTTGTTTCCATCGTCTTGTCATTGTGAACAGCGCTTCGATGAACAAGGATGCGGAGGAATATGTATGTTCTTGTTATGCCTCTTCCTTCTGTAGGATATCTAACCAGCAGAGGGACCGCTAGATCACATGGAATCCTTATTCCTAGTTGTTTGAAGTAGCGTCACATCACAATGCAATAACTTTTGACACCTGGCTTCTAAGCTTCATGCCCAAGTGAAATTTCCTCTAGCCAAGAGTGAGTTAGTAAATGGCCTTCAAAATACAGAAGGAGGAGGAGGAAAGGGCAAACAAGAATCCTTTTTTTAAGTGATCATTTGAATTCTAAACAAGAGCAATGCATCATGTGGATGGAAGACTCTTTAGCTTACCAATGTCCTGTAATCATGGTATAATCAACTGGTCTAAGACATTCTTCAAACTATAGGTTGCTTTCCCGAATGCTAAGCACCTTCTAATGACAAATGCTAAACAAATTTGTGGTAAACGTTGTAACGGTATTCTATTGGACAGATTTCCAGCCAAGTAAATCTTTGGCTTTAGAATTCTAGACAGCTATCATCTGGCTGTCCTTCCCAGCATTAACTAATCACCAGTGAAAAATACAAATGTCATTCACAAATCATATCAAAGACGAGAACAGCTGGAATCAAATTCAAGAGACTGCATCGTTTTATCATCTTGACATTAATCATTCTCCATGGATATCACAGGCAATCTGGAGCAAAGAATAATTTATGTTGCACTATAAATGTTAACCATTTACAGTTGGGAGACTCCCTTCCTTCTGGTCCCTCTTGTAACCCAAAACATCCCCACCCCCAGAGACTTAAGTTCAAGGATTATATATATAAAAAATGTTTTATCAAACATTATTTATAAAATGGTCATGAGAGCCAGAAAGAATAAATCCCAATACATGCACGACTGAGTTGTCTGACAATCTAAGTTGTTGTCAGCTGCCATTTAGCCAACTGTGGCTCCTGGTGACCTTCTACACGAGGAAACCCAATGTTGCCCCATCATGAGTCCCTCGTGGTGGCTATGGTGCCATCCCTCAACCCCACCATCCCTCTTCCAGTGACTGATCCATCCTGATGGTATGTCCAAAGCAAGGGAGTTCCACCCTGTTGTGGGGTGATTCATAGAGCTTTCACTGAGCAATTTTTAGAAATAGGTTACCAGATTTTTCTTCCTAGTCTGCCTTAGTCTGAAAGCTTTGTTGAAACCTGTCCGCCATGGGTGAGCCTGCTGGTATGTTAAATACCAGTGTCAGAGCTTCCAGCATCATAGCAACATGCAAACCACCATAGTACAACCCATTGGCAGGTAGGTAGTAGCAACTTAACCTCGTTCTGTGCGACCTATGAGCTCAAATGGCTTTTTACATTTTAAAATGGCTTTTGAAAATAAAAAGAAAGTGAATATTTCTAACATGTGAAACATATATGAAATTCAAGTATCAGTGAGTGTGATTAAAGAAAGCTTTATTAACACAGCCACACACATTCACTTACACATTGTCTATAGCTGCTTTCAAATCACACTTGCAGACTAGAGTAGTGGGGACAGAGACTGAATGGTCCTCTACAAAGTCTGTCCACTCTGATCTCAGCATCTAGAAACTCAGTATCACCTTTCTTTATCTGTATTCATTGCCAACTGTACTCAACAGTTGTTGGTTTTTATCTGCCTAACCACTGTCCCCGTAACAGAGCAGCACTCCCAAATCCTGATGGACAATGAACTCTCCCTGTCATGTGTGGTCTTGGTGAGAATATGCCAAGCCCTTCCACCTTACTGTCCCTCTACTTGCATTTATGATTTCAGGGGAAGGTCCCTACAAAGAATTCTTCATCAAATACTATCAAATTCATCAAATACTATCAAACACCTCTTGCATGCCAGCCACTATCTTTGGCCTAGAGATACAGCCCTACACAAAGTATGCACAGTCTGGGCTCCTGTGAGGTCTCTGTATCTGGTATAGATAAGATGCCACCAAAAGAATGAATGGACAAAGTAACTTCAGACAATGATAAGTATCCCAAATAAAACGAAACAAAATCTACCACAAGGAGTGAGAGAGGTTGACTAATATAAGTCAGCAGTTAAGAACAGCATCCCTGAGTCAGCTCAGTGGAAAACGTGGCTGCCCATTAATATCACATGGCTGTGCCAAGTGGACAGGTGGGATTACCTGTCTTTAGGATACATCAAGGCCAGAGATTTTAAAAAAGCAACAAGAAATATAAGAAACAAAACCCAACCCTAGGTCATCTAGAGAGAAAGAAATAAAGAGTGAGAAAAGTGGAACATTCAGGAAAGATAACAGGAAGAAACAAGGAAGCGACTCTGATGAAGGCGATTCTTAGATGGGCCTGAAAGAGGCATGTCAACAAAAGAGGCTTAAGGTGGATTTCTGGGAAAGTACAGGCTTAGTACAGGTATCTCAGGATCAGTGGAGAAAAGAAATCCCCTCGACGTACAGTCAAGTAGGACATCTCACTTCCCCCTTTTCCTGGGAAGATGGAAGGCTTGTTGGCTTCAGTGTTGGCTTCAGCACTGATTCATGGGTGGCGGCTAAAGGTCTTGCTGGATAGGTGTCGACTTAGAATGAGCAAGAAAGGAGGAATTGCTGACAAAGTTGAGAAGCAAGCCTGCTGAATGGATCTGGCGCATTACGTATTTCATGTCCAGTTTGAATGCTAATCTGGCTATTCCATTGTAAAGTATCCAATTTTTCAGCAGCAGTATGGCATAAAGTATAGTTATTCCCCTAAATGTATTATTTTAAAAAATGCTTTTATTGGGGGCTCTTACATCTCTTATCACAATCCATACATTCCTCCAATGTGGCAAGCACATTTGCATATAGGCCGCCAGCATCATTTTCAAAGCATTCTCTTCCCATTTGAGTCCCTGATATCAGCTCCCCATTCTTCCCCATAACTCCCCCCGCTCGCCCTCCCTCATGAACCCTTGATAAGTTATAGATTATTTTCCCCATATCCTACATTGTCCTCAGTCACCCCGCACCCACTGTTTGTCCCCTTGGGAGGGGTTTCTAGATTACAGGGAAGAGATGAGCCAGTCAGGGTGCTGTATAGATAACATAACTTTTCTCTAGCTCTTTGGTGCTTCCTTCATCCCACTATCATGACCTTAATTCTACTTAACAAATCGGATTAGACCAGAGCATGCACACTGCTATAGACAAGAGCCCGTAACACAGCGAATCCAGGATAGATTAACCCTCAGGGCCAACAAGGACAGTAGAGATACCAGGAAGATTAGGGGAGGGCAGGGGGAGAAAGGAGAAATTGATCACAAGGATCAACCCCTAAATTTCTTCCACATCCTGCTTAGTATAGCATCCTCCTTGAGTCGAAGGATATATTTCCCAGTCTCCCTTGCAGCTAAGCAAGGTCATGTGCCCAAAATCTGGTCAACAGAATGGGAACAGAAGAGCCGCACCTCACTTCTTGATCTGTGCTATAAATCTTCTACATGGGACTTCTTCACGCTCTCTTCCTCTTGCAGCTGGCTGGAATAGCAATGGTGACACTCTTCCCGCCCCACCCCCAGCAACCTTGGAAGTTTTGTGAGCCTCAGGATGTAAAGGTCATTGGTAGCCATTATAGAGACATCCAGCCACATTAAGACAAAGTTATAGCACTAGCAATATAAACTCCTCTCTCCCTTTTTATGATAAAGTGATAGGAATCAGTTGAGAGTTACCTTGAGCAAGAGTTTGTAGAAATAGTATTTTTTGAAAGCAGTTTCGGTAGAAGGATCTAGGAGCACCACAGTGTGCGTATCTCGAGTTAAGATAAACAGGATGAAAGTTGACCTTCTTCAGTGATTCACCCCCTTCCCTTTCCCCTAAACTGCCTCAGGAAGCAAGCAAAAAAGTAGGAGCCAAGTCAAAGTATACATGGGTTAAGAACTTGGCATATATTAGTCAATGTAATTTTTATACTTAAAATGCTTTAAGAAGTTGAATATTTTAACAAAAAGGATGTTCAAACGCTGAGATTTTTCTCCATTGGGACCCAAGACAGAAGAACTGGAGCAGCTGGCCTCCTTTCCTTTACCCATTACTATGAATGACAACAGGACCCCTTAATGTTCGCAGCTGTTGGCCAAAAGATTGGCAGTTCGAGTCCATCCAGCGGGATCTCAGAAGAAAGCCTGACAATCTGCTTATCCCAAACCAGCCATTGAAAACCTTGGGGAGCACAGTTCCACTCTGACACACGTGGAGCCACCATGAGTCGAATGCAATTTAAGAGCAACTGGTTTACCACCAACAATCGGTCCCTTTTGGGTTTTTTGGGTTTTTGGGTTTTTTTTAGTTCTTGGTGTTAAAGAATGGTTAACCGGCTGAAGCCATGAGTGGGACATGGGGAACTGAAATGAGCTGTGTCTAAATGATTTCAAAGCGCCCAGAAGCTCTTCTGTAGCTCCAGAATTTGCAACAAATGCAAAGCTAATTCTCAAATGTTCTTCAAATGAAGATGAGGCAGCTTGCTCCAGAGTGGCCAGAGTCACTATGATTAAAATTTGAATGGGGGGAGAGGGGGCACAGAGAACTCTTGGCTTGTCTCGTAGGGCTGCCATCACAAACCTCCACAACGTGGGTGGCTTTCAAGAACAGAAATGTCTTTTCTAAAAGTTTGGAGGTTACAAGTCTGAATGTAGGACTCTGCAGGTTCTAGGAGGGTTCTAGGAGGAAGATCCTTCCCTATCTCTTCAGCTTCTAGAGCCCCGGATGTTTCTTGGTATTCTTTGTCTGGTACACCGATGCTGACGTGCTGTCTTTACCTGTGTGTGATCCCTGCTTCTGTATCTTCTCTTTGCTTTGATAAGATGCCACTCAAAAGAAACTAGGCTGGTAGCACTGTCAGATGAGTATTGGACTGCGAACCGCAGGGTTGGAGGTTCAAACCCACCATGGAGAAAGGTGAGGTCATCTGGACCATAACGATTTACAGTCTCAGAAACCCAACTGTGAGTTGGACACTACTTGATGGCAGTAGATTTAAGATCTGCTTCATGTCTATTTCCCCAAACAAGGTCACATTCATAGGCATGGGAGGGTAGGACTTCAACACATCTTATTGGAGGACACAATTAGACCCATAACAGCACCAGGGATGCTCTGCAGAGTGGATTTGAAAACCAGCATGGCGCAGGTAACTTGGTCTGTCTGTTTACCCTGGAGACGCTGGCCAGTTGATACTTATCAGATAAGGCCTAGAAGTTCCATTTCCAAAAGAGGATCTTGGAAGATCCTGAGTATTTCAGAATTAAAAAACCCCTTTCTGACTCACAAAGATGGGTAACCTCTAAGTTGACGTAGACAGAGTTGGGAGAAGATTGTCATGTAGAAAGTAATACTTTGGGGATGGGATGAGGTGGGGTGGAGTCAGGTGGCAGTGGGGGTAACAAGAGGTCCCGTAAAGACAGAAATCCCATAAAGCTGTGGTTTTCAACCTGTGGGCGGCGACCCCTTTGGGGCTTGAACGACCCTTTCACAGGGGTCGCCCAATTCACATCAGGTGCAAAGTGACAGTTAAGAAGTACAGCAAAAATAATTTTTTGGTTGGGGGTCACCACAACATGAGGAACTGTATGAAAGGGTCGCGCATTAGGAAGGTTGAGAACCACTGCCATAAAGGTTCAAGGTGTCCTTCAACCTTGAAGGCATATGTCTCCAAGTTTATAAGAGACACACGTTCAGAACTGGAGTAAGTTAAATAAAGGAATTTCAAGAAACCATGAGAAGCTACCAGTTTGGAACTTTAAAGTGGTGTGTGGAAGTGGTCTCCATCAATTCAGATTCTTCCCCGTCTTAAATTCTTTTTAAAAAATACTTTAAAAAATTCCTAAAGACTTCATACAATCATCATATTTTGATTGTGTGCCCGAACTTAACTTAAACCATTTGGACAACAATTTGATGGATTCTTTAACATACAGTACTTCCTTATTTATCAGACATTTTTTCTGCGTTAGTGGCAATGCCTATCAATTCCTTTATATTGTCAGGTTAACTATATCCTTCAATACCACCATTTTCCCAAAGACCAGAATATTTCTAGCTGAGTTTCATGCAAACATTTCCCTATTCTTCCCACTTAATGATATTGACATTTTACTGCAGTAGTTCATTAGAGCATGAAGCTTCCTGTCTGATTTTTGAAAAGCGAATTTAGTATTTCATGCAATAGTAACTCTATACCGCTGGGACACTGCAAGCGCAGTCAAAGGATAAAGCACTCGGTGGGTATGAGCACATCAAGTTCATTTCCAGGCCCTGATCATTATTTTCAATGGGCCTCTCACTTCGCATGGGTAGACCTTACTTTGGGCCACAATCATTTCCTTGAATATCTCTAAAGAGAAGCAAGGTGAGAAGTCGATTTGATTTACTTGTTGCTTTGCCTTGTCCAAAGGGCTTGTTGCCCCTGCCTTAGGTCTGCAGAGATGTGTTCATCTTATTTTTAAAAACTAATTTCGATTCTTTTCCTTGCAGTGAGTATAGATATCAAACAAAAGATTTGCCATGCCCCCATTGTTGACATCATGCTGGGCACCGAGTGCCTGGAAGAATGTCTCTTTGCCTGTGGCAGTCTCTCTCTCCACAACAACGTCACCTACCCCACATGCTCATCCCCTCCCACACCCCTTCGAAAGGTGGCTTCTTCAACCTGGCTGGGCTTGTGACTGTGTTCCCTTCCAAGCCTGGTCACCTCTGCAAGCGAGCTCCAAGCAGCCACAGGGAGAGGTCACATAGAGGTATTCTGGTCCCGCGGGAAACAAGAATGAACTCCAGACGTGGGAAGGAAGGAGCCTTCAGATGATCCCAGCACCAGCTGTGCAGCCCCACTCCCACCCCCACCCGTCCTTTAAATCTTCCCAGCTGAGGCCCTAGACATTGCCCAACAGAGCCGAACCCTTCCCTCGGGGCCCTCCGCAAGCTTCCTGACCTACCGGGCTGGGAGCATCAGAAAAGGGCTGCTTTGCCTTCCTACTCTGGAGGTGGCTTGTTATGCAGCAAGAGTGACCGACATATTGACTTTCCATTTGGCAGTCAATTTCGTGCCACGAGAGTGCTGCGCTTGCACTTCTCAGCTAGCTCCTAAGTGCCACAACTTTGAGATCACTGTGTGGTGATAAAAATGCAGAAGTAATTGGACATCCTCTTACATAAGGGTTGCGGGAAGAAGAGGGGGCAGTATAGCACCTATGAAACATACATCTTTCCTCTGGTTCTTTAATGCTTCCTCCCCCCAACTATCATGACCCTAATTCTACCTTACAAATCTGGCTAGACCAGAGCATGTACGTGGGTACAGATAAGAGCTGGAAACACAGGGAATCCAGGACAGATAAACTCCTTGGGACCAATATTGGTAGCAGCCATACCAGGAGGGGAAGGGGAAGGGGAAGGTGGGGGGAGAAAGGGAACTGATCACAATGACCTACCTATAACCCCCTCCCAGGGGGTGGGGGAGACATCAGACAGTGCAAGACATGAAAAAATAATTTTTAAATTATCAAGGGTTCATGAGGGAGGGAGATGGAGGGAAGGGGAAAATGAGGAGCTGATACCAAGGGCTCAAGTAGAAAGATAATGCTTGCCTTTCCGCCTGCTTCCCTCTCCCTCCGAGCGCCGCTCCAGCTGAACCACGCTGGCTCAGAGCTCCAGGCTCCTCCTAAGCTAGTGCCACCACTATCTCCCTCTAGCCTCAATCATGATCATCTACCGGGACCTCATCAGCCATGATGAGATGTTCTCCAACATCTACAGGATTCAGGAGATCACAGACAGGCTGTGTCTGCAAGTGGAAGGGAAGATGGTCTGTAGGACCGAAGGTAACATCGATGACTCCCTCATTGGTGGCACCGCCTCAGCTGAAGGCCCTGATGGCGATGGATCAGAAAGCAAAATGATCACTGGTGTTGACATCGTCATGAACCACCACTTGCAGGAAACCAGTTTCACCAAAGAAGGACATCAAAGACGACATGAACTCAATCAAAGGCAAACTTGAAGAGCAGAAACCAGAAAGGGTAAAACCTTTATGACAGGAGCTGCTGAACAAATCAAGCACATCCCTGTACATTTCAAAAATGACCAGCTCTTCATTGGTGAGAACATGAATCTAGATGACATGGTAACTCTGCCGGACTACTGTGAGCATGGTGGGACCCTGTATATGATCTTCTTTCAGGATGGCTGAGAGATGGAGACATGTTAACACAGCTGGCAACCTCTCATTCTAACCGACTGCTGTTCACCCACACGACATCAAGACAGACAAACGGAACTGGTGTCATCATGAACTCTTCATTTACTTTTGACCTTGATTCATTTGGAGCAGAGGCTTTTTTTTTTTAAGAAAAAAAAACATGTCGTGTATGTTGTCTAAAAATAAAATGCATTTAAACTAAAAAAAATGCTTTGAAAACGATGATGGTAACATATGAACAAATGTGCTTGACACAATGGATGAATGAATGGATGGATGGATGGATGGATGGATGGATGGATGGATGGATGGATGGTGATAAGAGTATTACGAGCCCCCAATAAAATGCTTTTTTTTAAATGCAGAAACTTAGGAGCGGTCCTTTTACCCACTAGAAGTTTAAGTTAGCAGGGAGAGCTGGCATGCAAACCAGTTAGTGCAGGGGTGGGCCTAGGGTACTCTGATGAGTTTGCGAGGTCTGGGTAGATGGAAACCCTGTCCAGAATGTAGCCCCTTCCCTTCCCTGTCTGTCCCCAGCTTCAGCACCAGTCACAGGAGCCCTGGGTACATGAGAAGGGATGCCCTAGCTTGCACTACGAAGTGCCTTCCAAATGCTCTGCAGACATCCACCCCTGGGTTACCTCTGCAGCCTAGGGGCACATTCAGCACGCTGGTCTGCCCCCAGCCTTCCTTTAAATGAGAAACAATGGGAAGAGGCCATGGAGGCTCAGAGAAGGGCAGGAGGCACCAGGGCAAGTAGTTACTCAGCCTCACAATCAAGGAGCAGGGTCTAAAGAAGGATGCCTGCCCCCTTCATGTACCCTCACAGAATTCTAGGCGTAAGGAGCAGTGTGGGAGAGAGGAGGACCTTTAGAGCAGGAGGTCCTTGGCTGGCACTCACTCTCCTCAGTCTACGGCAGACACAACAGGTCCAAGGAGGAAGTGTTTGTGCAAACACAGAAAAGGCATCACAGACTAGATGGCACTTGAACTGCCTTTTGAAAGGTGTGTTTGACCTGAAGTATGAATGATGGCCTGGGTGTCGATTTGGGTATTGGTGTTATTCAGATGAACTGCTAGACAGACAGCCGCTTGGTTGACTAAATATTTTCCTTTGACATTGGACTGGGGTACAGTGTATGAACAGCAACTTCAAGCACACATTGTCACGAAAGGCCTGACTTTGAAATTGTCGCCCTGAACTCTCTGCCAGGCTGCCACTGCCATATGTGTGTGCAACTTTCTGCAGGCCAATTAACCTCTCTGAGTCTGGAAAAGGAGCTTATGAGTCGTGTACCAGATGTGCAAACTTTTCAGCAAACAGACAACTTTCTGAAGAAGGAAGGTATCGGATAAGCGGACCGAAAACTCACCATTACTCACAAGGAAAGAACATCATAAAGGAAAATAAAATTAAAATGTAGACATTATTAATTGCCCTTTAGGCGAAGGAGTGGTATCTTTATTGTACGTCAGGGGTCACACACATTTGTTTGTTAAAGGGTCGAACTGAAAACCTCGCTGCCATCCGGTCAGTTCTGATGCACAACAATTCTAGAGGGCAGACTTGAACTACTCCTGTGGGTGGCCAAGGCTGTCAATCTTTTGAGGAGCAGAAAAACTCACCATTCTCCCATGTTAAGGGTCAGAGAGTAAATACTTTTGGCTTTGTAGGCCATATATAGGTCACTGCCAATCTGTGATGTAAGTAGCCAAATGGACATGGCAGTGTTCCAATAATACTTTATTCACAAATACAAACAGTGGGCCAGATTTGGCATCAGGGCTATAATTTGCTAAACTCTGTACTATGTTAAGAAATGATATCTAAGGTCATCTTAGTTTTCTCAGCAGCATGAAAAATGTTTCGTCACTTTATTAAAAATAAAGTGAAGCAGTATGATTCTGTTCTCAGTTAGGACCTCCAGAAGATGCTATAAATAATCAGCAATATTAATGGATCCCTTTGTCTCTCCTCTCTCTCTCTCTCTCTCTCTCTCTCTCTCTCTGTGGGCTGGTTTGTTTTTAACTGCAATAAAACCTTCACCATTTTTTGGCACATCGCTCTCCATTGGGATTCTGTGCTCATCGAGTGAATCATAAAAGAGAAATTTAAAGGCAGGCATAAAAGGGAAAGATTTTTCTAAAAATAGGAAGCTATTTTTTATTTCTGAGATTACTTACTTTAATTTAGAAAGTCAGTTTTCCAGAATTGACTTACATCTGCAAAGTAAGAATTATGGAGACCGTAAGAATGATAAATGTTGTAAAATGCAAAAGTCTGCATGTGTAAGATACGTGTTGTTATTAGGTGGGATCGAGTCGGTCCCGACTTGTAGCTACCCCATGTGCAATGGAAGCAAACACTGCCTGGTTCTGCACCGTCCCCACAGTTGTTGCTGTTTCAGCCCTTTGTTGTAGCCACTGTGGCAATTCATGTCGTGAATGGTCTTCTTTGTCGCTGCCCCTTCGCGTTACCAAACAGGATGCTCTTTTTGAGGGACCTCTGGGGCCTCAAAGAAGTCTACTTTAATCAGAGAAATATAATAAGGATGAAAGACACTATTAGTACAAGATAGAACAATAAAACTTAAAGCTGCAGCAACGGGTTGATTGGTGAGTTGGTCCTACAAAATAACTTCATACCACTGGCACAAATAGTTGTCCATGGGGTAACTTTGCCTCCCGGCAACCCCATGTTTCCCATTGCAGAACTGAGTTCCACAGGGTTTTCCGGGGCTGACTTTTCAGAAGGAAGATCACCAGGCCTTTCTTCTGAGTTGTTTCTGGGTGGACTGGGACCTCCAACCTTGGATTAGCAGCAGAGTACATCATTCATATGCACCACCCACGAACTTCGAGAGAGAGTAAAAAGTATCAAGGTCCATCTCATCCAACCTCCTTCCTTATTCTTGGGTTGCTTTACTGCCCTCTGTATTAGTCTGGGTAGACTAGAGAAACAAATCCACAGAATCTCAGATGTATATAAAAGAGAATTTTCTATGAAAGGTAAGTGTACATTAAGAAAGCATCCCAACCCTGTCCAGTCCAAGCTCGTAAGTCTGACATTAGCCCATATATCTGACACTCATTTACAAAGTCCTCCTCAAATGTGCAAGACACATGCAATGACATCAAATGCAAGAGGAAAGTCGAATCAGTGAACGTGTAAACATCTCAGCGCTGGCACGGGTCTCCACCAGCTTCTCCATCACCCAGGGCAGCATCAGAGTAGGTCCATGTGGCTTCTCCTCAGGGATGTCTCACAGGAAGTGAGCCTTGCCAGCTGAGGCAAAGAAATAGCTAAGGCAGCCGCACACTGGTATGACCATCAAAGAACAAGAGACCAGAGAAAAAGAAAGGCAAGGCTCACTGAGCCATTTATCTCTCTGCCCTTCAAACAGTCCCACATGTGTTGATCAGCCAGGTTGGCACAATAAACCTTAACTATCACAGCCTCCCTGAATAAGTGGGTTCTCAATTCTTTGTAGACCTTGTAAGGACCCTGCTCCATCAGGGAACTGGGGTTTCTGGCAGAGAAAGTAGGCACTCGTTAGACCAGCGTGCTGTGTTAATGTAGCAAGGACAAGGGTGCTGGGAAGACTGTGACCAAGAGGTTGCATTGCACTAAATGTTTATCCTGACATGCAGATCTGAATCAACTGCAGGCTCCACCACCAGTGAACTTGACGACACAAGATCGCGTCCTCATCAAAACTGGCTCAGAAACCATTCAGGAGAGAACCCATACTAGCTGGCACCTTGACATGATTCTGAAAGCCCCTTGTGTGATTGCTTGGTTAGGAGGATTCATTTGAAGAGAGGCGGTTCCTGATAAGATGGTATTGAACATCTGAAAACAATTCCTTATGTAAAACTAACGTTTGCAGCAGATATTGACAGAAGGTTGGGCTGAATTCAGATGAGGACGTGGAACAACGGATATTATTGCTGATGTCAGATGGACCTTGGCTCAAAGCAGAGAACACCAGAAAGATGTTTACTTGTGTTTCATTGACTATGCAAAGGCATTTGACGGTGTGGACAATAATAAACTGTGAATAACCTTGAGAAGAATGGGAATTCCAGAACACTTCATTGTGCTCATTTGGAACTTGTACAAGAGGTAGTTATGTGAACAGAATAACGGAATACCGCGTGGTTGAAAATCAGGAAAGGTGTGCGCCACGGTTGTTTCCTTTCCCCAAACTTGTCCAATCTATATGCTGAGCAAATCACCAGAGAAGTTGGATTCTAGGAAGAAGAGTTTGGAGGAGGGCTTATTAACAACCTGAGATACGCAGATAACACAATCTTGCTTGCTGAAAATCATGAGGACTTGAAGCATTTGGTGACAGAAATCAAGGATTGCAGCCTTCAATGTGGATTAAAACTCAGTGTAAGGAAGACCAAAATCCTCACAACTGGACGAATAGGTGACATCATGAGAAATGGAGAAAAGGTTGAAGTTGTCAAGGATTTTGTCTTGGGCCTACAATCAATACTCCTGGAAGCAGCACTCAAGAGATCAAAAGACATGTTGTATTAGGTAAATCTGCTGCCCAGGACCTCTTTAGAGTATTGAAGAGCAAGAATGTCACTTTGAGGACTAAGGTGCACCTGATCCACACCATGGTATTCTCTATGGTCTCATACACATGTGGAAGATGCACATGGAATAAGGAAGACTGTAGAAGAACCAATGCATGTTCATCGTGATGCTGGAGAAGAACATTGAAAGTACCATGCAATTCTAAAAGGGCAAACCTATCTGTGTTGGAAGAAGTAAGGCCAGAGTGCTCCTTGGGGGCGAGGCTGACAAGGCTTCATCTTTCATACTTTGGACATATTGTCAGGAGATAGAGACCAGTCCCTGGGAAAGGACATCATGTTTTGTAAAGTGGAGGAGTGACAGAAAAGAGCAAGTCCCTCTATGAGATGAATGGACAGCGTGGCTGCATCCCTAGGCTCAGGCATCGGAACAATGGCGAGGATGGCGCAGGGATGGGCAGGGTTTTGTTCTGTTGTGCAGAGGGTCTCTATGGGCTGGAGCTGACTCCATGGCATCTAGGAACAACATGTAAAATGGAAACTAGACAGAAATTAGGACACAATCATTTTTTCATATCACTTAAGATTACATTTGGCTTTGCCAAGAGAATAGTCCGCCCTCTCCATGCTCATTGTCATCGTGGTATTTGGACTTGCTGTGTGATTTTATCAAGTTATTTAACATCTCTGCATTTTTAGCTTTAAAAATTGGGGAGGGGGAGTGATTTTTACCTACTTTATAGGGTTGTTGGGAGGATTCATGGATTTATCCTTACGATGGGCTATTGTGGGGAGCTGTTGCTTTTGCTGCCCTGGTTCCACCACGCTTCCCCTCCAGTGACTCCACCCCAAGCTTCTTCTAAGGAACTATATTGTTTGTGTATTGCCGCATGACAAATCTTCTCAAACTTGGCAGCATGAAATAACATACATCTATATAGCACAGTTCCTTTGAGTTAGGAGTACAAGCATGGCATAGCTGAATCCTCTGCTTAGGGTCTTGTACAAGTCTGCATAAGGTGTCAGCCAAGGCTGAGGGCTCATCTGAAAGCTCAAACATGGAAGGATCTGCTTCCAAATTCAAATGTCATGAGACTGCTCTGCTCTGCCCTACAGGGTTGCGATGACTCAGAATGGACTGTACAACTGAATATTGTCCTTTTTCTTTTTTGGGGTCTCAGTTCATTATTTTCTTGACTACTTATTCATTCCTTGGTGCCTTTTGGTTAGATCACGTTCCTTGCCACATGGTCCTCTCGAGCATGGTAACTTGTTTCTTCAAAGCATGTAAGTCAAGAAGACAGCAGAGAGTCTGCTAAGAAGACAGAAGTCTCAATCTTATGTATCCTAATCGCAGAAATGGCATCCCATCACGTTTGCCATTTTCTATTCATTCAAAGCAAACCACTAGGTCCTGCCCACAAAGAAGAGGAAGGGACGACACACAGGCATCACTCCCAGGTGGCTGGGATCAGTAGCGATCATCTTAGGATCTGTCCACTACAGGGACCATCCCTCCTTATTCTTGACCAAGAAATTTTGCATAGGACCCATGTCAATTGGAGTAAGGCATTTGGTTAGGCCTCGGCCAGTGGCAGCATCACATCCTCCATGTGTCTTGCTTAGTTATTAGCTCTGAGATAAGCCCATCACCTACTGAGCCTCAATACGATTCTAAAAGGGTGCCTTTTACTCTTTTCTATGGGCTTAGACCTTGATGGGCCTGTTCTCGCCATCTTGCTATTACATGAAGTCTGAGGTGGGGTCAACACAAAGTACATGGAGCCAAGAAATGGACAGAGGGACAAAGGGGAGGCAGAAGAGAGCTCTGGAGAGCCCAATTATACGTTGCCGTTAGAAACATTTATCTCCCATGGATAAGGCACGAGGGTCTCTCCACAAATGTCCATGTTTCCATCCCTGACCCTTTCCAAAAGGCCAGCGGAGCACAAAAAGGCTCATTGTTGATGAAAGATGTGCCAAATCTACTGTTTAGCAAATTAAAAGAGCAGTGTGTATTACTTGGCCAAAGGAGACACAGCCTAAGGTACTTAACTTTCTAAAAATAAAGTTATGTACAGTCTTCAGAGGTGTTTGCCGGATCCTATTTAGAACTGAGGATTTAAAAATAATCAGTGTCCATGAAAAGCACCCCCCTTTTTTGGTCTTAATGCTTTTCTGACCCAAAGTGTTTCATAGACTGAACTCTCTAATGAGGGAATATTTATATGACATGCTGAAGCAGATGTGAGTCTCGTTTTATGAAATCCAAACCCAGATGGTCTTTGCTTTCCATTGTCTTATGTAATTTATATGAAAGCAGAACATGAAGAAGAAAGGGAAAAAAACAGCCATGGAATTTCTTCTTCCCCATTTATGTGTAATGGCTCTGTAATCATGTTCATGGCCTCAGTTTCTCTGCTGGGTCTCCAGAGGGTCTGTGCGTTAGTTCATGTCACAGAGGTGCTTTCCAGCAATTGGAAATGGCCGGTGCGAGTGGAAATGGCTGTTATCATGAAACATGCAGTTTCAATTTAGGCTTCTCCACCATGTGTCCTCCTTAGCGTCCCAAATACTCTTCTAATTTGAATCAGCCCAGAGGGTATAAACGAAAAGAAAAACCTGTGGGTGGAGAAAAATTCTTATACACACACACACACACACACACACACGTATGTATGTATACATACTGACCCTGAACTCAACTTCTTTAAATGATTTTTCTTGGGGAACATTCTGTTTTGTTTGGTCCTGTGTGGAAAAGGCCGAGGGATGAAAGAGAGAGGAACCAAAAGGGTGACAAGAAGTATCCAGGAATTTCTTTTGGCTCAAGGATCCCTGAAATATGATGGTGAGAGGGTTTAATTTTTCCACTTGGCTTAGTGATAGTTTCTGCCACCTTCCCAAAGATTACCTTGACAACCAGTTCAGGCTACATTCTTGAGATTTCCTCAGCAGGCTTGGAACAGAATAATAACACCCATTTAGTTATCCTGCGTATCAAATTGTATTTGTAAATGTTGCTTTCCAATACTCCAGAGGGTATTTGGAGCACTGTGGCTCACATCAAACTAGACTGTGTAATGTAGTCTATTTTCCAGCACCTCATAAATCATAGGGCATTCAAATAGTCACAGTATAGAGATATTTGGGATTCTCCTTCAAATTAAAAATTATTTTCTACCCATTTCTCCTGGAGCTCAAGCTCAGCCAAGGGATTATGGGAGCCTGAGAGCATTGAACTCAGGGTTGATTCTCTCCATCACATAGTGACCAGGTACCTGGAGAGCTTTCAGGAGGAATGAGACAGATATTTGGGACCCAGAGCCTCATCAGGCAAGGGCAGATAGGCAGGTATGAGCGATAGTACCATAGCCCTAGGTACCTGGAAACTTCCACAAGCAAGTAGCCCTGGCATCTGGATGTTTCTCTAAGCACACAATTCTCGATGTACTAGCTCAAGTCACATAGTGCTTTGATTTTTCCTCTTTATGCTTTTAAAACTAAATGCCAAAGAGGGGGGAAAAACACAGACTGCAGTTGAGAGGCAAGTAAAGGGTCTAAAAATATTCACCCACTATTAAGCTGAGAGCTTTTATGACAGATGCTGAAGGATGCGCACTGAGGAATCAATTGGGTGCTCCATCACTTCTGAAATATCAGGTGTTTTCAGGAGATGAACTCACAAGTCGTCGTGTCTTTCCTGTGCCCCAAGTGTGTCCCTTCTAACAGTACCTTTGTTCCCCTGACAGAGCTCTGTACGTAAATACAGGTCCAGAGACGCCATTTCTACCCAACAGATCCCTGGTGTCCACCTGCTGCTGAGTGCTAGCAGGTGACTTGCACTTCCCTGGGCTTGCAGGGGAAGCTCCCGTTGATTTCCAGGGGAACACCATATCCCAAGGGAAATGGATGCGGATGAGAGTGACAAAATCAGAACTGTTAAATAGACCGGACGCGTGAAGGCTTTTCCTGTGCCACCCCGTGGGCATCAACAGAAAGACACCATGGAGCAGAGGTGACGGAGTAGCCAGCTCCCTGACCTTTGGAAGCTTCAGTGACAGGGAAACAAAGGTATCCCTGCCATGCCCAGCTGTGATGTCACCACGCATCACAAATCTTCCACTTTCTATATTCAGCTTGCTGCCATGGCATGCTGTAATTTCCATGGTGTCACCTACAGGATTGCTGTGCCCACCGTGAGAAAGCAATGCCCTCTTCTTCCAATCAAAGAAGAAAACGAGGACATGTGGCGGTCGACTGATTTCTGTCTCGTAGGCAGTGTCACATATTTTCAGAGTTATATCAGTGACTGAAACCACACAGTAAATACCTCCAGACCCACAGACCTCGCAAGGTTTTTGTTTAAAAGGCAAGCCTTCAAGTCTCAGAAATGTTTTGGTCATTTCTATACAACACAATGGATTTTAATAACAACTGCATTGCCCCAAAGAGAGCCTTAATGAGGATCACATCTCCTACATAGAAGGAGAATCGTTCTGAATTTTCAAGATCTTATGCCCATAAAGGTATATTATTTAATCACTTGCCATGTAAATAATGCTTCATAAGTTGCAGCGCCCTGTCATTTCCATAGCAAATGCAAGTTTCTTGTGAAACCATCTTTTCCCCATTAGAAATTTTGTTGTAAACGAAGCCTTGCCCAGAAAAGGCAAGATGAGCATCTAATTAGAGAACCCTGGGAGTTGGGAGTTCGAATGTTATCATGTGCCTGCTTTGGGAGGCAGAGGTCTGACCTTCCAAGCGCACAAGCAGATTGCACGCTACTTGTCGTGTTTCCGCTTTCATCTCGGCTGTTAAGCAACGGCATCGTTGGCCCTGAAACGCTTCCATTGTCAGGAGAAAAGTTCATCCCTGGCCCCAACCGGCAGCCAGGTCTCTTGCCATACCCAGCAGCAGCGAGAGCACAGGGAGTCTGACAGCTCTGTCTGGGTGACATCGCTGAGATGCCATCAAGACTTTAACAAGCTGAGCTTCGACCATGGCTGGGCACAATGCGCCATCCCACACAATAGGCCCGGGCTGGGGCCGGGGCCATGGTGGGGAAGCTGCTGGGAGACTTGGGAAATACAATAAGCTTGATCTTTCATCTGGGAAAACCCCTGGTGTTTAATAGCTTCACAAAGTAGTGTGCATTTCTCAGTGTATATAAAGTCCCCAGTAAATTCTAGCAGTCCCACCATTATCAAACACAGCCACGGAAATGCTGTGCTGTGCTCTTTGATCCCCAGTGGCAAAGGTTAGGAAAACCCAAATTATAATGGCTTCCAAGAAAATGCTATTAGAGTGTAATTGAAGGAGGCTTTGCGGCCATAATTTCTAGGGCGATGCAGAACGTGCTTTCGTGACATATACACCCGGACCCAAATGGTAATGCTACACAAAGAAAATTGACAAGAATACAAAAGATGAAAGGTCAGTAGGGAAACGAAGAGTGTAGTCATTCACGCCAATTGGCTCCGCTGCACAAGTTCAAGGAAGGAGACCACATGTTGTTAGATGTGATTCTGTGATAATGCCGGAGGTTCCCTTCTCCATTCGGAAAAAGGACACTGCTTTCTCGGGGACTGGGATTTCCGAGTGTGCCTTGCAGCTGTGATGCTGGGCCGAGAAGGGCATTTGCATGTCATCTCTGTGGCTACTGCTCCTGCCCAGAGGCGGCGTATCTTCCTGGGGAGCCCTGAGCACTCACACTTTCATTAAAGTAGGGGCCTGGGATGTTCCCCAGCCCTGGCCCCCAATCTGTACTGTACTTCCCTGTGTTGCGGGGCAAATCAAGAAGAAGGTGATCACAAATGAATGGAGCAAATTCTCTTCAGTGGAGTGGTGGGCCGGGGGTGATGGTTATTGAACTAGCAAGCTGAATGCAAGCTCCCCACAATGTGTCCAATTTATGGGATGTCAAGAGCGATGAGACATTTAATATAGAATACAGAAAATATCACTGCTAATGGTAGCCCAACATGGAGAATGCAGTCGATGTCATTGAATTAAACATGCAAAAATGAATGAACTGTGCTGTTAGGTGTATTTTACCATCGAATTATATAGATAATATTTTTATATTATGTAACACATATATATGGAAAATATTCACTGCAAGTGATGAAAAGTCCTGTGATTGGATCACTGGATGGAGCACTGGGGATAGACCAGCGCTCAGTGAGAAGGCAGGAGGCCTTGACATATGATGCAGAGAGAGCTTATGATCTTTATCCCTTGGGTTGAGCCTCTTCCAACAACATGGGAACAGTTGATAGGGACCTCCGCTCAATAGATACAGCAAACCAGGGCTGTGCGCTCATTGTAAAGGCTCAATGACCTTAAAGCATGATGGGAGAAAAAGTTCGGTGAAGGAGAAAGCCACCAGTGACAGCTGGAAGCGGGCTAGGCCCTCACAGCTGGACCTGGGTGCTCTCCTATTGACTGTGAGAAATTTCACAGACCACCCACATCAGACAAGGGCCCTCTGGGATCTTGGTAAATCAAGACAAAACAAGGCCACCTCACAATCAGGGTGCACACAGAATAAACAAGAACAGTGTCTAAGCCACAAGACACAAACCATCTCCTGCTCCTGGTTAGCATGAGTGATGGTTGATTCTTGACTAATTATAGCATCAGCCTATCTTTAGTCTTCTCTCCTCCTAAAACTGAACCCAACCCATAGCTATCAAGTCAATTCCAATTCATAGAGACCCCATACAGGGTTTCCAAGGCTATAAGTCTTTACAGGAGCGCATAGTATCATCTTTCTCTAGTGGAGGGGCTGGTGGGTTTGAACCGTCAAATTTTTGGTTAGCACTCCAATGCTTACTAGACAACACTACCAGCAGAGCCCTCTTCTCCGAGATAAGCTTTATTAAGACATCTAGTCATAGAATTGTTCTTGCTTCCCAAGAGCTTACAAATGAGACCCAGGTCCATTTCCTTACATTCTGCCCACTGTCACCTAACATAAGCTCAAACCCTATAGTCGTGTTGGGCTCCCATAGACCACCTTCAGGCTGCATTGAGGATTTGCCAAGAAGACTCCCTGGACTCAGCATAAGTCATGTCCACAGCTGTGATACAGTACAGTGAAAGGGCATGGAGCAAAATCAGCAACAGAAAGAAGAAACGCGAGGTGAAATCTGGAGGAAACCAAGCACGGCTTTCCAGAATCTTCTTCATTCCTGCAGAATTGAATTATAACACATGTGAAATGTTGTCACCAAGGACACCCATTGGCCTCAGTGTCCCCAGATTTTATTGGTCACAGAGACACTCAGCCCAGGATGAAATTCCACATGCCCAGAAGGAAAGCACATTCAAAACAAACTGCATTCTTGTGTAGCCTAGGCACAGGGAGCCCCTCTCGTGAGTCAGAGAATGCAGGGAACCCTCCCCAAATCCTAATGCCCAGAAGCAAACAAGGGTTCCTTGTAAACTGGCCTTTGTAAGATCAGCAGTCTATGGTCTGCTGCGAGTTCTTCTCTAACTCCTTCTTCCTAAGACACTCCACTGGCCCCCACAATGTGTTTCATAAACCCAACTTTTCAACCCCAGGTGTGCTCTTAGGGGTCTTAACCTACTGTCAGTTACAGGGATCAGACCCAGGATCTGTCCTCGTTGTCTAGTGTGGTGCCTGGAAGCCCCCCCGCCCCCCAGGAGTGAGGCCACAAACCTGGCTGGTGAGCAAGACCACAGGTACCTTGCAGCTCAATGCTGTGGTTGTGAATACACAGAACACGCAGTTAGGTGCTCTCAATAAACAAATGAGAAGAGCCAGTCAGGGTGCGATGCAGCAAGAATGAGAAATACAACTTTTCTCTAGTTCCTAAATGCTTCCTTCCCCCTCCCCCCAACCACTATCATGATCCGAATTCTACCTTGCAAGTCTGGCTAGACCAGAGGATGTACACTGGTACAGATAGGAACTGGAAACACAGGGAA
>NW_022103951.1:18376182-18418352 GCF_000313985.2 Echinops telfairi
GAATGTACAAATGTGCTTTACACAATTGATGTGTGTATGGATTGTGATAAGAGTTGTATGAGCCCCTAATAAAATGATTAAAATTAAAAAATAAAATAAACCAAAAAAACAAATGAGAGAGAGATAGATAGAAAACAACTGCTGCATGTCTCATTTAGTGCCATTGATTCTACCCTTTTTTGTCATGCAACCATTATTGAGCTCCTTTTCCAAGTCATTCCACCACCATTAATATCAACGCAATGCGTCCTAAGCAAAAGCTCTTCCTCCTTTACCATGGTAACCACTGGTCAACTTTGGTTTCTTTTTTTAATTAGTTTTCTTGATATAAAATTCACATATCATACACTTCCATTGTTAAGTTGCTTTAAAAAATAGTTGCACATACATCATCACAATCAGTTCTAGTGCTCCCTCATTCGTTGGTTGCTCCTCAATTCCCCTCACACTTCCCACCCCCAGACCCAGGCCCGATAAACCATTGCATCAGTTCTAGGTTCTATGCATCCACTCCTTCCGTGTTTCATAAACTGGGAAACCTAACAGAAACAATAAAAAACAAAAGCAAAATAAACAATAAAAAACAAAAAAAAAATAATATAAAGATTAAAAATAAAGTGTAAGAAAGAAAAAGACCACCAACAATATTTATAAAGTCTGAGAAATTGTCATGGGACAAGCAAGAACTATTTAAGCCTAGAAAAAATTCAGGTTAGGTCAAGAGGGAGGTCAACTGACCCATATCATATTATACCATGGTTTGACCCATCACGCCTAATCAAGTTTACAATAATCTCTGAGAGCACAGTTGGTCAAGTCCCTCACCTGTGGCCATAGGAATCCCTCTCTTATATTAAGTGTGTGCCCTGGTGACATAGTTGGTTACACATTGGGCTGCTAACAGAAAAGTCAGCACTTTGCACCCACCAGCGCTCCATAGGAGAAAGACAAGACCTGTAAAGATTGGGTCTCGGAAACCCGACCGGGCAGTTCTACTCTGTCCTATACAGTTACTACAAGTCAGAATGTACTTGATAGCTGTGGGTTTGGTTTGTTTTATTGTGTACATGACACTAGAAAGTCAATCTTCTTCCCTGCAGGGAAAGAAAGGTGTTACAAAAAACAATCAAAGAAGAATTGAAGTCTCTAGTAAGTTCAGTCTGATGCACAGCAACCCCATGTGGGACACTCTGTGCTCCACAAATTTTTAGTGGAGATCATCACGCCTTTCTTCTGAGGCACCTCAAAGTGAGTTTGAAACGCCAAACCTTAGATGGGTAGTTGAACTATGAGCTGTGCCACGCAAAAACCAAAAATCTAAACACTGTCATTGAGTTATGAAGACGCCTATCCCCCTTATAAGACAGAGTAGAACTACCCCTGTGGGTTTCTGAGGCTGCAAATTGTTCAGGGTTCAGAAAGCCTCCGCTTTCTACCATGAAGCAAGTGGTGGGTTTGAACTGC
Source organism: Echinops telfairi (assembly GCF_000313985.2). NCBI lineage: Eukaryota > Metazoa > Chordata > Mammalia > Afrosoricida > Tenrecidae > Echinops > Echinops telfairi. The sequence goes on from NW_022103951.1 coordinate 18,377,647, forward strand.
TGACCTTGCAGTTAGTAGCCCAACACATACACTTCAGGACTCTTGATATCCATATGTGTATATAGGAAGATAAATAATGAAGAATTTAAATGGCCACACTATATAAGCTATACCGGGCAATGATTCAATTATTCCTAACGAACTAGATATTTCGACAACCAGTGTCAACTGAGCTGTCGGTCTGGCCCACTTCAACTGCTTGATCCTTAAAGCAAGTTCATACCATAGACATTGTCTCCATGTCACCATGGGTGACAGTGTCAATAGTAGTTCAGTGGTAGAATTTTCACCCTATAGGCCGAGACCTGGGTTCAATTTCCAGTCAATACCACTCATGCACAGTGGCCACCTATCGGTGGAGGCTAGAGTGTTGAGCAGGTTTCAATAGAATGTCCAGACACGGACAGACTAGGAAGAAAGGCCTGGTGATCTACATCTGAAAATGAGCTAATGAAAACCCTCTAGATCACAGGGGTCCAGTGGTGAAGGCCAAGGCAACAACTGAGAGGCACACGGCAGGATCATAGGGCTGGGATTTGCTCCCACATTCAACAGGCTATAAATCCTGTGCTCTGGGAATTTTGGTAGGCTGTTGAAAGAAGTGAGGTGATGAGCTCAAAGGCAGGAAGGGAGAAAGAGGCAGTATCTGAAGAACATCCTAGGCAGAGAGCTTTGTTGCAAGCAACAAAAATACAATGTGGGGGGGCATTTAAGGAAAAAGAGAGCTTGTTGGAAGTTTAAAGTAGATTGATAGATTCAATGAAGAGATTAGAAATCGGCCCAGCAAATGAGGAGAGGGGGCTTCCTGGGGAACCAGACAGGTAAGATGATACGTTTCAATGAAAAGGAAGCAGTTTTCGATCTCCTCATAGCTAGTCCTCTGCATAAGAACTCCTCCCTGTTTACATGTATATGCCAACCCTTAAACCCATAAAGAGACACGGACTCTGCACTACTGGAGTCTGTTTACACAAAGCAAGTTCAGTGTTCATGTGAGAGGGAGGCAATACGGACTCTGACGCCATTTTATCTTACAACCGTCTATGCTTCTAAGGTTAAAGACTTGCCTCTTTCTCAATAAGCAGATTTCGCAGTACTTGAAAAGTATATCTGCCTGAGAACATCACAAGGAACGGGAGGAGCAAACCGGACACATGCAGACAATCCAGGGAACTGCTTAGAACAGTGGGGAGGCCTTCTTTCCATGCTTTGGGCTCAGATCACAATTTTCTGTTTTAAAAAATATGGAATTGAAGAATTCTATGACTTGAGCAGCTCTTGAAATATGTAGAAGGGGTAGAGCTACCAAATATAGTGTCCTTCTTCTACAGCTTCTTGATCCAGTGCAGAAAGCTACACACCTTCAGAGGTCAACTTCATTCTAGTGACTTTTGAGAACAAGTTGAGCAAGAGTTCTGAAGCTAGGGTTCAGGTCGCCCTGGAAGCCCCGGTAACTTGATGCAAATGGTAAGTGTGTAGACGTAATCCTCACTCTCAGACAGTTTAATTGAGATTCTCAAAGTCAACTCCAACGCATTGCAATCCTCTCTGACAGAATAGAACTGCCCACAGAGGGGTTTCCTAGATGGTAGTCTTTACAGGAGAATGCTAGGTCTTTTCTCTGATGGAGCTCTGTGTAGGTTCACCTCTGCCCTTTCAGTTAGCAGCCTAGCACTTAATCAATGTGCCTCCAGGGTATTTTTCTTTTTTTATATATGTGCTTTATTTTGAACAATAAAAAAATGGTTAAAACGAAAATAAGATATTGCTCTTAGACATTGCATTTAAATTAACTTTTTGCAAAAAATTAACAAAACAAAAACAAAACCTGTAACTGTTTTCAGTACCATTAAGTGATTTACTTTTTTAAAAAATTATTTTATTGGGGGCTCATAAAATTCTCATCACAATCCATACATCTATCCAAGTGCATATGCACATTTGTTGCCCTCATCATTCTCAAAACATTTGCCTCCCACTCTAGCCCCTAATATCAGTTGCTCATTTCGCCACTCCCTTCACACTCCCCCCTCCCTCACGAACCCTTCGTAGATCATAAATTATTAAAGTTTTGTCATAAGTTACCCTGTCCGATGTTTCCCTCCGCCCTCTTCTCTGCTGTCCATCCCCCAGAGAGGAGGCAATATTTAGTTTCTTGTAATTGGTATCTTTCTTAAAGAATTAAGATTCCATAGTATTTAAGGGTACTTGAAGCCCTTAGGACTTTTAGATTTGACTAAAATGTCATCTCTAAACTGACAGATGTAGGAGGAGTCAGGACCCAGTAGTGTCGCAGTCAAGTGAGGAAGAGAAAGATGAAGACAGAGCTAAGGTGGGACACACGAACAAGGCCTCACCTGGTTCCCATACTGTCCCCACATCTCAAAGTTCTACTGCATGTGAAAATGCACATGCATAACCCTGTCTTCATACCGAACCCATGTGCATGCGATTACCATACATTCACTGGGAAAAGACCCCCATTGTTTTAGTTTTTATTTCATTTGCCTGATTATAATTTGTTTTAGCTTATTATTTAGTGGTTATGGGGTGGATTTTTCACATTGCTGTTGGGGAAAAGGAAGGAGGCATAAAACTCATAAACAATCTCTAAACCTTCTTGATATTAAACCAGTTACCATGGAGTCAACCCCAATTCATGGTGACCCCATGTGTGTCACAAGGCTCTTTATGGCTGATTTTTCAAAAGCGAATAACCAGGTCTTTCTTTTTAGGCACCTCTGGATGGACTGGAATCTCTAGCCTTTTGGTGAGCAGTTGAGCATGTCAACCATTGACACCATCCCAGGACTCCTCTTGATATTCATTTGAGGATTTGGGGTCATGGTTTCTGAATGGTCTTCTGGTTCAATTGTGAGAAGATGTTTCAAGAGGCCATGGAGAGGGAAGGAGAGACTAGCTCCTGCTTCGAACAAAATAATTTTGCTTCTGTCTTTCTTATACATACACTTCCCTGACAAACAATATGCAATTTTCTGAATTACACAAACTCCATTAGGCCTTAGGTGTATCAGTTAGTAGAAGTTAGACTGTGCTGCAATAACAGCCCTCAACTCTCAGTGCTTCAGCCAACACAAATTTCATTCTCGCTCATATTACATGTCCAGCATAAGTTGCCAAGGGTCTTTGATCATTGTAGTTCAATGCTAAAGTATACAATGACTATTTTGTTTGTTTGATACATTTTTATTAGTGGAGTGGGTAATCTTCTCAAATATCAAAATGGGAAAAAATAGCACTGGAACCTAATTATAATCCAAATAATTTTGAAAACCTGAAATAAGACTACAATAGGGGAAAATATTTTCCAAATGACAGTAAACTGACCATGAGTTTGCATGATGTTAAACATGTAAGTGGTGAATATTAAATCAAGGAAACTACTACTAAAAAAGAAGAAGAAGAAAAACCAAACTTGATTTATGGTTGCCATGGGTGAACGAGGACAGATTTTTGCTCAGGGGAATTGAGTTTATGTTAATGAAGTCAGAATAGTTTGGAAAAGGATATTAATCATGGTTAAACAACATGAAGAGTACAATCAATGGCACTGAGTTATGCATGTAAAAGTTGTTAAATTGCAGAAAGTTTCATTGTGTACATTTTTGCCACTATTAAAAAATAATTACACTAAAAACAATGAATACAAGGATGAAAATGGTCTAAAATTGATTGTGGCAATGATTGTATAATTCTTCTTGATATGATTAAACAATTGAATTGTATGATTTGTAGATGAAGTGCCAATAACTGTTTAAAAATGTGTAACATAGTAATTTGCACTGTAACAAGTCTGCTGTTTTAGTATATTCTGTATTGCTAATTCCTTACCTCACTTATCATAATGTGTGATATGAATCACTGAGAAGTCCGAATAGTCTCCCGAGCTCTACAAGCTTGTTATTTCAGGTGTAGTTCTGAGACCATCCATATGCATATACGTTGGGAGCTTATCAGAAGTGAACAAATCCAGACCCATTGAATAATAATCTGCATTTCAACAAGAACCTCAGGTGATTTAGATGTTCTGATATAGAGGGTTAGAATTAATGCTACACAAAGTAAACGATATATTAATGTACTGTCCCTTCCTTATAATTGATTAGCTTGATTAAATAGTTTGGAGAACTTACATTATTCTACAGAAAGAAAGAACGTAAAAATCAAATTTTCACCTGAGAACTTTTAGAAGGTAAATAATTAGCTACTTACTGTCATCACTAAAATCAGGATGAAAATATTCTTAAAATAAGCTTGGTTATTAGTATATTAATATTAAAGCTGGGGATCAGGAAATTAATAGAAAGCAATTATCATTTTCATGGAATATACTTTTTGGTTCCCTTTGTTATCCTAAAGTTTTCCCCATCGTCTTAAATGTCTGGAAACATGGCCAAAATTGTACAAACGCCAAGCTCCGTTTGTCATAGCTAATGTTATACAATCAGTGTGACTCGGATAAGTTAAAGTACAGACCTAAAATACACAGTGACTCTTAAACCATCTCTTCACTTTAAAAACAAACAAACAAGCAAACAAACAAACAAGGCAAGTCATCTGAGCATACCTCACTCGAGAGCAGTCAGAGGGGTGAAATCTTATGGTGCACCAGGAAGTAGTAGAGAATTAAGTTCCCTAACATTGGTAATACTTCAACAACAATCACATGAGGAAAGTTTTAGAAAAAGATCCACAGGAGGATACTTAATGTTTTGCTTGGGATGATCTAATCTCCCAGGATGAGGAGAGTCTGTATTAGGAATTTTCTTACACAATGTTATTTTGATTCTCTTACCTTGAAAGGAGAGAGATTAAAATGTCAAGCTGATCATATTTAGGATACAGGGAATGAGTACATTTTGGCCTGAAGTATCTATCCCCTGCAAATGTAACTTTGTACCACTTGGCATGAAAACTGTAGTAATTTGCTAAATTAGAGTCTCTAAATTTGATAAATCAATTGAGTCACAGTAAGATATGCCCATTCATTCATCCCTTTTCTGAGTGGATTCCATCCAACACAGTCACATGTTGCCCTGAAATCCCATTATCCTTTGCTTTTCTTGGACAGGAGTGATGGGGACAGACTCTCATGACCCAGCTGTGAAATATGAGAAAGGATTCATTGCAAACCATCAGTAGCCACATCCTAAAGCAAAGCGCTCCCCTCCACTAAAGGATCCTCTCGGGAGACCAAAGTGGAAGAACAGGGGAGAGAGGATATAGTACTAAGTCCTTCCTTAACCAACTATGGCTTCCTCCCCACCCCACCCTCCTTTTAAATGCTTTGTCTGGCAACGTCATAATTTGGTGGAAACATGTATTAGGGGTACTTAAATAATCAGACTTTAAATTACTCAAGATAGTCAAAACCTATTCCACAACATAATTAATATTCTAACATCTACCCTTCTATTCATTCCAGATCTAGTCATTGAATAGGCAATAGCATGTAATCATGGTAGATCAAATGCAAATCTAAGCTGCGACTCTGCCCCAAAATTCTCATACTAGTTCCCTACCCCCTTGCCCTCTAAATATTATATTCTAGATGTTTTTGCAAGTTCAAAATGGTTCCCTCGGTTTCCTAGTAAAGAGGGTGAATTAAGAATATACATGTGTACCTTTTCTCCTCGAAACTTCTTACTAAACTCCCACGACTACAAAGAATTGGACAAAGCAAAAGGCATAAAACCACAACAACAAAGAAAATGAGAGGAAATATTAGGAGCAAAATTTCAGCAGCTGGAGAGCAGATGGCTATATGGTCACTGATCTTGCAGACCCAAGAAAGTAGAAACCTAACTTGGCAGTATTATGGAATTCCCCTAAGGCTCAGGAATTGATCAGACACTCCAGGAAAAAAAGTATCAACGTAGGACTAACAATTGAAGAGCTAGTTTAATGTTTATCTGAGAAGCAATGACACCCCAGATCATCTGCCCATTCTGAGGTACTACGGATCTAATCCCCCATCAATCCTATAACTAAACCAGGTGCTTGTTCTTCGGAAAGGGGAAAGCAGCCTCTAGTAAAGGAAACACCGGGTAGAGAGGTCAGTACTGCTCAACCAGGGGAGGAGGGAAGAGTTGAACATCCGGGGGACATTTGGTTGTTACAACTGCTCTCAAGTGTTTAGAGGCAAAGGAAATTCGAACAAACCTAAAGTGCACAGGGCAGCAGCCCCCCTGCCCCAAAAGAATTATTCCACCTCAATATCAAAAGTGCCAAGTCAAGAAACCCTAGCTTAAGGCAAGAATAACATATCAAAAAGAATGAAATGAATGTTTATGTTCCAAATATGGAGACACCAACTATGGTACTTTCGACATTCTTCTCTAGCACCACAATTCAAATGCCTCAATCTTTCTTCGGTCTTCATTGTTCAGTGTCCAACTTTCACATGCATAAGAAGCAACTGAAAAACCCATGGCTTGGGTCAGGGGCTCCTTCGTCCTTAAAGGGATCTCCTTGCGTTTTAACACGTGAACGAAGCCTTGTGCAGCACAGGTACCCAATGCAATGAGCTGTTTGATCTCTCACTGCTGCTGCCAGAGGAACTGGTGGTGGATCCAAGCAGGATGAAATCCTGGACACTCCATCTTTTTTCTACTTATCATGATGTCAGCGATTGGTCCAGCTGTGAGGATGTATGTTTTCTTTACATTTCCCATTGTTTAAAAAGAACGTGAAGGGAAATAACACTTGGATGGACGCCCTGGTGAGTCTCCTCTGATCATGGACCAGGAATGTGCATAGCCATCCTATCATTCGGAACGCATTGCAAATATGCAAAATGGATCGTTGCAGATGTAGTTAGGTTAAAAATGAGTGCCTTATCATTTAAGCTCCTTTATGATCCATTTATATTTGTTCTAGTTTCTAATATTTTATTTCTTTTCGATTGAGGTTTTTATCTGTTTGCCTTTGGTAGGTTGGTTGTTTTTCTCTATGTGAAATCCAAGAGCGGTCAATCTGTAGAGACAATAACTGGATTGATGGTTCCCTGGAAGTATGGCAGGAAAGGTTGGGGGTGGGGGATGAGGAGCTAATAAGGAAGTGTACAAGAAAGAAGAAAATGTTCTAAAACTGTGTGTGGTGATGATTGTACAATGATTCCTTTTTAAAAATTCATTTTATTGGGGGCTTGTAAAACTCATCGCAATCCATCCATAATCCATTATGTCAAGCACATTTTGTACAATAATTCTTGATTAGATTGAATGATTGAATTGTATGATATGTGAATTATATGCCGATAAAATTGTTGGAGGAAAAATCTTGTGCATGGATAACCTTGATCAAAATAATAGCTAAGTTTCAAAAGTCAGGTGACCAAGTGTGTATTTTATACTAGACCCTGTACTAAGCCCCCATGGGCCACCGGTTGATAACACATGATTATTAAAAAGAGGTACATCATAAAGAGGTACAATTTGCAAATAGCCATAGCACAGAAATGAAGGATGAACCAATGTCTCCTTGGGATGGTGTCGGGGTACCGGCCACCAACAGTCAAATGAGTCCTTAGGAGCAACTTTGCAATTATGGAAAATAAGACAGATAGCAGAGCACAGAGGCTCCTTGTCCCACTCGCAGAACCAAGAGAACAAATATATTTTTCAATGGATATATATATATATATATATATATATATATTCATGAAGCTTACAAATCTTTCAATAGGCATATACATAATAGAGTGAACACATAATAGAGTGAATGGGTAATAGAATAATCAGGTGATAGAATTAGTCAATGGCCTAACCTCATAGGTCCTTGGGGCCTCTCCAGGGGAACTAATTATGATTGGTATCAGAAGAAAACGTTAGAAGGGAGTTAGCTATTCTTTAGGGTAGGAAGGGCAATAGTATCTGATTGCTCTGAACTACAGATAACCTCCAGGTGCATAGTGAACAGCTAGGCACATCTTTTGGTTATATATATATATATATATATATAATTCCATAGTTCAATAATGTCAAGCAGAATTGTACAATTGCTAACACAATCCGTTTCCAAACATTCTTTTTCGAGGACTCCTTGACATCGCCTCCCTTTCACTCCACCTTTATCCTCCACCACTGACCCACCTCCTCCCGAAACCCTTATTCTCCTTGCTGTCTCTACAAATTCATCAATCATGGGTTTCATATATAAAAAAACAGAAAAACATAACACAACTTCAAGAGGGTGACCTCCAATGACATGACACCTCTGAGATACATCCTAATATGGACAAGCAAAAACCAAACAGAACAATACAAAGCAAAGGTACAGGCAATTTCGGAAACCAGATCAGGCCCAGTGTGCTTTGTAGGGGGGGAAAACTACCAGCAACCTTTTAACTGTTCACTTCAAATTTATGTCTTTGGTCTTCTATATTCATCTCTCCAAAGCTCTCTGTTTAGTAGCCACTTTCCTCCCATCCCTCACTTGCAGATACAGGGAGTTCTCTGGAGACTTCTTTCCTATGTAGCTCCACAAATGAATCCTGGGCTCCCACCGTCAACCACGGCCTCTGTACACTGGGTTCTCACAATTTAGGCTCTGATACTAGTCCCTCCTTCAACTTCGGATTATATGGTTTGCCATCCTTCAGTGACTGATGGTGGTGCACTTCGTCCATGTGAACATAGTCGACATCTCACTTAGATAGATGGCTGCTTGTTTGGAGACAAGCCTTGAAGACCCCAGACACTATTTTATCTGTTAGCCGGGCACCACTTTTGCTATAGTACCCATGTTTTCTGTGTTTCCTTCCTGAGGGCGAGTATCAAGTAGGGCCATGATGTAAGAACTAATTGTTCTTATGTCAGAGCTAGGATTTAGTGTGAGCCCCAAAGCCATTTTTGAATCTATGTGTTTTTTTCTTTTAATCTGTTATTACTTGGGGGTTAATAAATATATCATTCCATAGTTCAATCTCATCAAACAGAATTGTACAATTGCTTCCATAATCAGTCTCCAAACATGCTTTTCCTTTCTGGTCTCCTTGATACCATCCTCCCCTTTTTATCTCCCCCATCTCCAAGAAACTCCCCCCCCTGCCTTTTCCATTTGCTGTCCCTATAGACTCATCAATCCTGGCTTTCATTTACAAAAAAACCCAGAAAAAGCAAAGATTACAACTTAAAAAGGGTGACCCCAATGATATAGCACCCTACTACGAACATGCATAAACAAAATGAAACAGAATGTCCATCACCCATTTTTCAGAATGATACATATCTTCATACAGCATATAGGGTGGTGAAGCAGGACCTTGATTGTCCACCTACCAAAAGTTCTCCACTCTTGGAACAGCTGTCTTCTGCATCCTCAGACACCATGTGTTTTTCTGATGTAAGTCCTCAGGTTACCAGTGTGTCTGAGGTAGGGTCCAGTTCATCCAGTGTAGTTCCCATTTGGGATCACACTCAGCCTGGTGCATCTTTTATGACAGCTCCTTTATGGGAGGCTATTTTATGGGGGGACTATTTTCAGTCATGATAACGTGTATTAAGAGTCATTGTTAAGTCGGGCTAGACCAGAGGATGTGCTCTGGTACAGATAGGAACTGGAAACACAGGGAATCCAGGACGGATGATCCCTTCAGGACCAGTGGAGTGAGTGGTGATACCGGGAGGGTAGAGAGAGGGTGGGTTGGAAAGGGGGAACTGATTACAAGGATCTACATGCGACCTCCTCCCTGGGGGATGGACAACAGAAAAGTGGGTGAAGGGAGACGTCGGACAGGGCAAGATATGACAAAATAATAATTTATAAATTATCAAGGGTTCATGAGGTGGGGGAATGAGGACCTGATGCCGGGGGCTTAAGTGGAGAGTAAATGTTTTGAGACTGATGAGAGCAATGAATGTACACATGCACTTTACACAATTGATGTATGCATGGATTGTGATAAGAGTTGTATGAGCCTCTATTAAAATGATTTTTAAAATAATAAAATGTTAAAGGGCAAAGCAATCCCTTTGAGGACTAAGAAAAAAAAAAGAGTTATTGTTATAACCGTGAGTGCCTTCTCCCACCATGATTGGCCTTCTAGACTTCGTGACCATGAGCATGGAAATTTGGCCCCTTACATTCTCACCCAGTCCCTCCGTGTCCCATAGGATGGGAGGTGGTGATTGGCCCATCAGTGGTGACGTTGTGGAGGAGGGACCTTTTTAGTTGGAGTTTCTCAAGCTGGCACAAAGATAAAGAGCAGAGCACCCAGCATTGATGATGAGATGGACATCGTTCCCCCAATCTGACAGGTGCCCACCACACATCTCAAGTTGATGATGACCAAGTGGAATGGTCACTGACAAGTACTCAGGGTGACTGACTTTCTGGGGTTTGGACAGAGTTTGTGTTTTTCAAATTGGCCACTAGGAATCAATAAGCTTCCTAGTTTGTGGCAAATCAAAGGAGAAGGTGCCTTCCCTGCTTCAGCTATACCAGGTATATTATGATCCCAATCGCAGGGTCAACGAACACACGGTTCGCTAAATGTACTTGGGTCTTTTTCCTCCTGGAAGTCATATTGTTGATAATTCATTTTCCTTGAAATCATATACCTACCAGCCATTGCCATCGGGTTGATTCTGATGATCGACTCACAGTGAGTCTATAGAACAAAGTAGAACTGCTTCCATAAGGTTTTTAGAGGCTGTATTCATTACAGAAGTAGACTGTCATCTTTTTCCCCAGGAGTAGCTGGTGGGTTCAAACAGCTGACCTTTTGGTTAGTAGTCCAACCCTTAATCTATTGTGGTACTATAGCTCCTTCCAAACTCTTTGCCCCGAAGCCCTTATTTCATTAAACTCATGGCTGTCTTTTTGACATGCTATAGACTATGGATCCCACATACGTGAACTTAGCAGAATTCTAAAGACTTGTTGGCATTTTCTTTTCCTAGTTTGATGTGAAATTTACAGATAATGGTCAATCGATAGCAAAAAACACTTTAAAAAGAACAAATCAAAACAAACACATACACACACACAAAAACAAAACAAAACAAAACAAAGGAGGAATGTATCTCATGAAGAAAGACCAGAAAGCAAATAGAATTGAACATGATCAGGCAGGAAAAGGCTAAGTTCTCTTCACAGGGCACCATCAGGGGCATGGTCAGGAGTCAGCACAACTGTCCAAAAACTGGGTGAAAGGATAAGAATGGCCCTGCCAGAACTAGGTGGAACTGATAGACTGGTGTTGGGTGCCTTGAAGTCAAATTCCACTCCTGACAGCCCTCTGCGACCGAACCGCCTCCTAGGCTGTCATCTTTCTGGGAGCAGAGCTTTCTCATGTGGAGTTGCCTCTGAGTGGGTTTGAACTGTAAACCGTTTGGTTAGCAAATGAGTGCCTCCCCATTGTGCCACCAAGGCTCCTTGGAAGGACAACAAGGAAGAACTAATAGATGGCAAGGCAGCAAACTGTAGACTGTTTGGTTTAGGACAAGGGAGTTTTTAGAAATCAAACTTCAAATGCACGATGACGCTAACAAAGGTCATTTGGTTCACAACCTAATAGACAGGGCTTGGGACTCCAAATGTGAACAGCAGGCCAATGGCAAGCATTTGTCAATTCGAGCATCCCCGTGGCAGTTCTCTCAAAATGGAAGGGCTGGTGGAAAGGCGATTAGTACTCTCCTACAGTTGACACCTTCCCATTATTCGATGAAACAGACATGATCTTCGCAGCCATTGGGAATGCTCCAGTCTCTTAACTTTTTATAGGGTAAGATTTCAAAGACCTAGAGAATGTGTCAACCACAGATTCCCACTGGTTTAAAGGCTTGCATTTGATTAAAGTCAGCTGGGTATGAGCTCCACTGGCACTTTCTACATGATAGCCAGAGTACATATACCGAGTAGATAAGAGTTGAGGGGGTCCCCCCCCAACCCACCTCATCTTGGAGCATTCTGCTGTCAGGAAGTGACAGTCTGGAAAGATGTCTATGCCTCTAGGGTGTCATCGTGCCCCTTTCCCCAAGCTGGCTCTACGGAAACCCTCTTGGACTCTCAGCTGTGCCGACACTAACTGTATCATAAGGCACACCTCGTGATCATTCTCCTTCAGCATCCACCTTTCCAGACCCTCTGCATCCCGCCTTTATTGTGGAGTGGTTGGGGGTGCTTTGAATATGCCTGTAATCCCGTTTTATAGGAGTTGGAAATGAGAGGCAGAGCTCCAATGACTTGTCCTAAGTCAGACATCAAAGCAGATACTCAATTAAAATGCAGGTCTCTAGGGTGTTTTGTCAAACTCTTCCCTTTATTAAATATTACACATCATAAATTTCCCAGGCAGCCCCATCTCTGGAATGCAGTTATATGGTACCCAGTGCCCAGCGGAGTTCATGTTGCCAGGGACGTCCCGAGACTCGTTTCTCTTTGCTTCTCTGCTCGTCAGGTTTTAGAAGAAACACCCTGCTCCCCCCACCCCCCGGAAGACAAGCAATATCATTCCACCCCCTCCAAAAACGATCTCTGAATGTGACTGCTCCTCTTCCAAATTCCGTCATAAAGATGATTCTTTCCCAAAGAGTCCACCAGAAACAACTGAATACGTTTTCACACACAAAAAGAAAAGACTTTGCATTTTATAGGCCAGTTCAGTGAATAATAAAAAGTGTATTTATTGCTTGCTCTTTGACAAGCAGCATGCTAGGTGATTCCACATGAATTCAACCCTGTGTTAACACAATTGGCTGCTCACCAAAAAGGTGAAAGCTCAAGTATACTCAAAGGCCTGGCTATCTACTTCCAAAACATCAATAATTAAAATAATTAAAAACCCTAAGGAGTTCACGTTGACTCTGACTCATATGTGATCACCATGAGTAGGAGTCAATTTGAGGGCAATTGGTCTTTCTTGCCCCCTCGCCACTGCCATTCAAAGATACAACTATTATTACTATTGCCCCTTTCAAAAAGAAAAAAAAAAAAAGGCTGAGGTGTGGGGAGAGCAAGTCATCACCCAAAAGGGTACGGAGAGTATTTGCACCCATGATGTTAAACCAGGTCGCCCAGCAGCCAAGTTGGAGCTCTCAGCCACCTCTCTCTCTGGATGCTGAAAAAACCCATGTGTTAAAGTCTATTGTTGCACACAAAAAATCACCCTAACAGTGGCTGAAAAAGATGTTAGTGTGATGATTTTGTGGGTGGTCTGGGCTCAACTGATGGTTCTCATTGAGAGTATCTCCACTGGTGGCTGTCCAATGGTGATTGGGACTTAGCCATCTGAAGGCTTTTCTTGCACCTGCCTGGTGCCCGGGCTGGGATGATTGGGATTGTTGAGGATGGTCAGTCATCTCTTTCTCTCCATGTGGCTGTCTTGAGCATCCTCACATCATGGTGGCAGAGAAAGTATTCAATGAGGATTTGTCAAGACTGCTGCCCTATCCTTGTAAATTACAGATCATCACTTCCCTGTAATCTATTGGTTAAACAAGTCACTGAGTTAAACCCAAATTTAAGGGTAGAATGGTCAGACTTCATCACTCAATGAATAAAGCAAAGAATTCTAGCCACCTAAAGTCACCTGGTGGTGATGTTGGGTGTGTGCTGGACTGCTAGCTATAAGGTTGGCAGTTCTAGACCACCAGTCGCCTCATGGGACAAAGATGAAGCTGTCTGCTCCCATAATGATTTGCAGCCTTGGGAACCCTATATAAGATCATTATGTGTTGGAATTGACTCAGTGGCAGTGATTTAAAAAATTATCACAAGGCATTAGTGGTTTAGTGGTCGAATGCTCTCCTTCCATGCAGGAAACCCAGGTTTAATACCTGGCCGATGCATCTTATGCACAACTACCACCTGTCTGCCAATGGAATTGTATGTGTTACAATGATGCTATGTGTTGCAATGATGCTGAAGAGGTTTCAGCAGAGCTTCCAGACTAAGACGGTCTAAGAAGAAAGGTCTAGGAATCTACTTCTGAAAATCAGCCAGAGAAAACCCTGTGGATCACAAGAGTTCAATCTTTAATCAGTTATAGGGATGGCCTAGAACCAGGCAGCATTTTATTCAGTTCTGCAAAGATCACCATGGGGCAGAAGCTGACTTCATGGCAGCTAACAGCAGCAGCAGCAACAGCAACAAAGCTGCCACATTCATTTTCTGGGGAAAAACTCTCCTGCGTGGCATTCTGGCAAATGTCAAATACAAGGCCTTTGGTATGTAGTCATGCAAACTAAGGCTTCCTCAGGCTCAGAGTTCGGATCACTCAACATGAACCTTGGTTGTTCCTTCTTAGGACAGCTATACAGTTATTTTAATTCAGGGAAACCTTACATCCAAATCAGTCATCTCAGGAGGTAAGCCTGAAGTATATAAGGAATGTCTAACTAGGATCAGTGGAAGGTAGTACACATGATTTGAAAATTATAAAGCACTCACACAATTGATGTATGTATGGATTGTGATGAGTCATATGAGCCCTTAATAAAACAATTTAAAAAAAGATAATGGACCAGGCCTCAAGTAGAAGGCAAATGTTTTGAAAATGATGATGGCAAAAAATGTACACATATGCTTGACACAATGGATGGATGGATGGATTGTGATAAGAATTGTATGAGCCCCCAATAAAATGATTTAAAGAAAAAAAAATTATAAAGCACTCAGCCTTCATTAGAGCCCGAGTCCACACAGGGAACTAGACTCGGACAAAATAATGTTTATCCCTCCCTTTCTTCATCTACAGCACATTTCTGAACTCATGGGGCTATGAGGAACAGTGCCTGCCATATGAAAATCACTAGACAGTATTTATTACATTGGTTATTGTTTTATAACAATATTTTCTTGTCTTTGGGGTGAAAGTTCACACAGCCCTTTAATTTCCCAGTCAACAGTTTCTCCACAACTTGTTCAGCGACATTAGTTACATTCTCCAGAATGTGTGAACATTCTCCACATTGCTGTTCCGGCTGTCCTGTTTCCGTTGCTCGAGTTTCTTTGCCTCTTCTAGTCTCCCCTTTATTTTAAAGTCATTGGTGGCCACTTGATCACACATAGGATGTTTTGCTGACGAGCACAATATTAATACGATCACTTACTGGTTATTTAGATAATTGGTCATTTCGCTAACATACAAACTCAGGGGTTAGTTTAGGTTCAAGATTTGAAAAGTAGCTCAGGACAATAGTGTGCAGGGTTCCTCTGGTTTCATCGACCTGTCCAGTAAGTCTGGTCAGTTTTAGGAGTTTGAGTTTTGTTCTGTACTTTCTTCTATCTGGTACTGTCTATCTGGTACCGACCGTTGTGCCCCTGGTCAGAACTTCCAAAAGTGGTGACTGGGCACCACCTCGTTCTTCTGGTGGGACGGCGGTTCCAATGGACTGCTTGTCCTATAGAGGAGCTTCTTCTTTGAGTCTTTGCTCCAGGTGAGTAGAGAGCCGTAGTGGCACTTTAGTCATTAAAATTTGAAAACGACTGGTTCCATATTTGATGGCTAGCTGTAGGAGTACATAGCTTATTCATATCTCAAGCTTCCTGGTGCTGTTTTGAGCCACCTGAAGACATTTATCTAAACCGAATTCTAAATTTCAGTGCATCTCCAGAAACACCACCACTCTGCTCATTGCCAACAGTAAAACAACAAAAAGGACTAAACTATTTCATCACAAAGAGAATGCCACACGAGCCTGGACTATAGGCAGTATAGCATCATGAGTCTCTGTTTCCTCAGCTCCACCAAATTCGGCACCTGGCCTTTGGTCAGCTATAGCACATGCTACCTTTCTATCTGAAAAAGTGAGTTTTTTTACTAGCCCTATTTGAAATGGGCCAGATGGCTTCAGTTTCCCCGGTGCTGCCCAAATACAGTGTCGCCAAAAGTCTCTTAAGCAAAGCCCAAATCCACTGGTGATGATCAGATAGCTTATGTCCTTTTTCTCTCCTGTCGTCACTTTCTGATGGTGGAGATCCAAAAGCAAACTTGCTGCCATTGAGTGGATGCCGAGTCAATGCGACACTATAGGGCAGGGCTCCTGGGAGTGTCTGAGACTCTAATCCCTGAACAGGAGTCTAAAGCCTGGTCTTTCTCCTGAAGTGCAGCTGGTGGGTTCCAACTGTGGACCTTGCAGTCAGCAGCCCAAGGTGTAACCACTGCATCGCCAGGGTACCTTGGTGGTGCAGATGGTAACTACAAAACAGCAAACTCATTACTGTCAAGACAATTCCCACTCACAGAAAGCCAACAAGACAGGAGGCAGACTGGTTCATCTTTCTGCCAAACTTTCAGTTAGCAACCAAGCACTTACATGTTATTCCACCAGGGCATCTGGGAGAGGGTAGCACGATTTATATGCCTCTGCCCTTGTTGCTCTTTTGTTTCATACAAGTTCTCTCTCAAGAATCCAGAAGGTAAATCCAAAAACAAAGATACTTTTAGACTACAAACAAGCCTTGTGTCTGGGAAACTCCAGGCGACTAGAGAGGATCAGCTGTAAGCCATCTCTGTTCCAGGGATGACAGAGTTCGGTCGCATTCTTTCGTCTGTAACACAGGCGAGATGCATTCTGCCTGGAAAAGGCATCTATTGAACAAAATGCATCGATGAGAGAAAAATACCTTTAAAAATAAACTACCCTTTCAGAGAGGTACACTTGCCTCAAAGAGGGTTGGTTTGTGTGTTTGCTTGTTGAATGAGACTCCTCAGGATACATGACTTGAAGATACTGTGGATCTATTTGGGAAATAAGACCTGGCCCAACAATAAGAAACCTTTGTCTCCACAGTCAAGTCACTTGGCCCATGTTCCTCCAGTTGCTCAGCATTAAGTCACGAGCGACTTGATTATTTTATCAGGGAGGCAAAGCAGACATTCTTCTTCTGGTTTGTTGTCTTAATGTTGACCAAACACGAGGGCCAGTGACTTACACCAAAAGCAAGCTCTCTTGGCTCACTGGAGGAGTGGAAACGATTAAGAGGCTGAAACATAAGACCTGATTTCGTTAAACTAAATTGAATCATTGTGTAGCACTGAATTCTAATTGTTGAAACAGCTGCCCTTAAGCAACCGATTCTGCCTCGTGTAAGTTTCCTCAAAGCCTACATGATCTTCTCCCTCCTCTTATCTGGGACTGATTTGAGAAAGTCATCTGTTTTTAAGAAATTAGCTCTACAGTGAGTGTCAAACATTCCATTTACATCTGTGTTTAAGTGATAGGAGCTTAACGACATCCCTAAATAGGCCCTTATTGCTTAGATTCTAAGTGTTAGAAGGAGGAAGCCCTTGGAATCAAATCCATTCACTACTTGCCTCTTATTTACCTTTGAACGTTGCCCTCAATGATTCTTTTGCCTCCTCTTTCCGTACCAAGTTGCATGGTCTAACCACTGTGGGTGGAGTGCAGCAAAAAGTTAAGCCCTCAACTACTCACAAAAATGTTGGCAATTAGAGTCTACCCAGAAGTACCTCAAAGAAAGACCTAGTGATCTATGTCCGAAAAATCCACCTCTGAAAATCCAAGGGCGCACAGTTCTTCTCAGAACCATATGGGATCAACCAGAGTCAGAACTGACTTCGTGGCAATGGGTTTGTTTTGTTTATAACCACTGGAAGACCATCTGATTGGAGTTCCTCTACATGTGTGTCAGTCTGGGTAGACTAGGGAAACAAATTCATAGACCCTCATATGTGTACAAGAAAGAGCTTTATATAAAAGAGCCATTGTACTTTAAGAAAACATCCCAGTTCAGTCCAGATCAAATCCATAAATCCAGTATTGGCACATATGTCTGATACCAGTCTCTAAGCTCCTCTTCAGACTCATGCAAAACATGCAATGACACCGAATGCAGGAAGATCGCAGACCAGTGGGTGGAAAGCCTTGTGGATCCAGTGGTGGTGGAAGCATCTCAGCATTGGTGTGGGTCTCCACGAGGCTCCTCCAACTCCAGGGCTCTGGTTCTATCAGCATAGCTCCATGTAGCTTGTCAACAGGAATGTCTCACAGGGAGACCAGCGGAGAGAATATCTGGCCTCCAGTGAGCAATTTATCTCCAAAATGAGGTTTTCAAGCTGCAACCTGATTGACAGGGTACACTCCATCCCTTCGAAAGTTGACACCAGATTAAGTAACTGCAACATGTGTGGTTTTCTCCATTGACAGTGCCCTTCCTCCTCCTTCAGGCTCATCCTTCCAGGCTCACCGCTAGTTCCAAATCATCCAGGAAGCCACCCCTGGCAGCTCCGGCCCCCTTCCCCATAGTTTTCTCTCTCTATCTTCAGCTTCTGTGTCTCACCACCTAGGCCTGTTCATAGACACTGTCCTATTGCTAGTATCATATGTTATGTGAATAATCTCCAAGGACAGGATAATCTGATGACAACAAAGGTCATAAAGGCCTTCTCATAGAGCTTCCCTCCCTTCTTGGTTTGCTTCCTTCGAATGTTGACACGCTCTATGAAGAGGAGGGCTACACTTCAATTCAGTTCAACAAACACGTTGTGAACACAATCATCTATTTCATCCATTAGAAAAGGAGGTTGCACATCCCTCTAAATTCATTTCTCACTCCTTATGAAGAATCCTTTTCAGGTCTTAAGCTGGCTTTGAGGCATTTACTGCTTGATTCTTCTTCTTTTCTTGCTGCAAAAGAAGTTTTTACTGGTCCCAGATGCCTTTCCCCCCAGGGCCCCATCTTTTCTTTTTTCACTTATTTCCTCAACATCCTTAGAGTTCATATTTTTGAAAAATTATGTAATTCAATTAGTAAATTAAATCAGAAGTTAACTGTCCGAGGGAAATTTGCTATATGAAGGACTCATAAGTAGAATGTATTTGTTAAGTGAATAATCATTTTCTTATTCATATTTTTTGTAAAACAGAATCATTTTTCTTTTAACCAGGTTTGATTACAAGGTAACATGGTTGCAGTTAGTTTCATTTCATTTCATTTCCCTAGTGGGGGATTTCCGACGCCCACCCTACAACCACCTCTCAACCTTACCCATTTGGAGAGAAAATGGGGGTTTTAAAATGCAGCAAAGTTACTTAGGAGGGTAGGCTCAAGGGCTAAGTGGATAGGGTTTGGGCCTGTGTTAGGAGGTCAGGTTTGGAAGTGAGACAGAGAGAAGATAAGCGTGGGGAAGATCCCAGGGAGAGGGAAGAAACCCCAGGACTCGTAGTTGTCTGTCCTGAGTGTACTCAGAATAAGTTGCCAAATAGAACCCCGAAAGAGAATAGTTATTATAGCAGCAGCACCAAGCCAGGCTGTCCAGACAAATTTGAATTTCAAGTAAACAATGGATACCTTTTTAGTATGTGAGTTGCAGCCAACTCAATGGGAGGAGCAACAACGGGGATAATAGAAATACCTATCATTGGCGACCAACTAGCTGAGAAGCAACAAAGCCCACCTGGAAGAAGCACACCAGCCTGTGCGACCACGAGCTGTCGAAGGGATCAGGGATCAAGCATCAAAGGACAAAAAACCATATCATTGTAAATGAGGGTGAGTGCAGGGTGGAGACTCAAAGCCCATCGGTTGGCAACTGGACACCCCCTTACTGAAGGGTTGTGGGGAGGACATGAGCCAGTGAGGGTGCAGGGTAGCAACGATGAAACATAACTTTCCTCTAGTTCTTAAATGCTTCCCCCCCCCCACTATCATGATCCTGATTCTACCTTACAAATCTGGCTAGACCAGAGGATGTACACTGGTACAGACAGCAGACAGAAACACAGGGAATCCAGGACAGATGACTTCTTCAGGACCAGTGGTGAGAGTGGCGACGCCTGGAGGATGAAGGGAATGTGGGGTAGAAAGGGGGAATCGATTACAAGAATCTACATATCGCCTCCTCCCAGGGGGATGGACAGCAGAGAAGAGGGCAGGGGTGAGACATTGGACAGTGTAACATAAAATAATTTATGAATTATGAAGGGTTCATGCGGGAGGGGGGAGGGAGGGGGAAAAAGAGCAGCCAATATTAAGGGCTCAAGTAGAAGGCAAATGTTTTGAGACTGATGATGACAACAAATGTACATATGTGCTTGACACAATGGATGTGTGTATGGATTGTGATAAGAATTGTATGAGCCCCCAATAAAATGATAAAGAAATATCTATCATTTATAATTAGTTATGTATTTATAAGTTCAGTTAGCATTTCTAAGTTCTGCTCCATAATCCCTTTATGTTTTAAGTGTTATTTGGAGAGCCTCAGATAGCTATAGCATCTACAGCTAGGAGGAGCATACTTCCCAGGTTACCCAGGATAGACCTGATCTATACACTCTATTCACTCTCAGAAATATCCTGGTTTAGACTATACATGAGATCGACATATAATATCTATAATTTCAGTGGGCTCCACTATCTGCCATGTCTCTATGGTTTCCCCAGAAGGGATAACACGGTGCTTCATAAGCTGGGCAGTGTTCCCATGATTCATGCCAAGGAGAGGGACATTTCTGAACTAATACCGGAATGCAAATGGTTCATAAAACAGATGCATGAAAGAGGCTTGTTATTCACCTTTGTTCCTCAAGAATTGTACCTCGGCCAATGTAAAGGCTTGCTGAATGGTCATGTAAGCACAGCCATTATATCTTGCCCTTATTTACACTCTCAGCAAAGTGAATGGTGACGAAGCACTCCTTGTATGATAAGAAGGCAGTGATGATGAGAGACTTATAACAGAACCCACCTCCTCCTTTAACTGTCACTCAATCTCACTCCATCTCACACACCCCGCAGCCCAGCCCTCCCTACCTGCTCCATGAAGTATTCTCCTGTTTGTGATGCATTCTTTTCCTGAAAGGAGGATGCCTATAGAGTTTCACTGAGCATCTTTCAGCTAGTTGCCAGGCCCTGTAGTTGACATTAGAATACAACTTTGCTATCTTTAAGAAAGAAGGGAGACAGGTAAAAGGAATAAGATTGAATAGGATTGAATAAATTATCTACCCTCTAGTAAAGCCTGATGGCACAATGGTTAATCACTCAACTGCTAATTGGAAGGTTGGTGGTTTCAACCCACCCAGCTGCCCCACAGGAAAAGACCTGGCAATCTGCCCCTGTATCTCCGGCAGCCCAGAAAAGCCTACGGGACAATTTCATTCTATCACATGGGGTCATTCTGAGTCAAACATTGGCTTGAGAGCACCCAAGGACACAGTGAACGAGGAACCTCTGTCGGATGTAGTTGGTTAATGTGCGTAACAACAACACAGACTCACCTTGGAAGAAAGGCCTGGCAACCTACTTCTGAAACACCAAGCTCTGGGGAGCAAATACTACACTGAGACACATGGGACTGCCCGAATTGACTAGACAGAAACTGGTACAGTAAACCAAAGTACTCAAAAAGTCCATAAGAGGCAAGCTTCGTGGAGAAGGTGATGACCGAGTTGCATCTTGAAGATCACATAAGAGATCACAGAGAAAGTGCAGCAAACTGCTATAACAAACAGCCCTCCAATCCCAGCTTAACACAATCTGGGCTTTTAGGATTACACCAATTTGTGATGACACAAGTCTAGTCATGGGTGGGACATGGGTGGCTCTCCTTCAACCGGGCTCCTTTTTTTGTGGTACCACCAATCCTTACAGCCTTAGAGTCCACCAGGGCCTTGGACCATGCTGCTCATTTTTTTTAATTGGCCAATGCATTGACACCCTGAGAGGGTGAAGGGGGAAGATGCTGCAGGACTTTCAAGAGGCTAGGCCTGGATGGGCCAGTGCCATCCCTGGCCACAATTCTTCATGCCCAAACCATCAATTGGTCACTCGATTGATGGGTCACCAAGATTATGCATGCCCTACTCGATACAAGAGTCTTCCTGTGAGTTCAAGATGAAATGGCAATTGTTGGGTGAACAGTGCCCTGGCATCTCTCCCGGATTCTGAAATGGAAGAGTGAACCAGGCAGAATAAAGAAAGAGTGAGTCCTGACAAAACGAACATGGGAGAAACCCGGAAGCAAAGTTCAAATTTTGAGGCCACTTTTAAGAGGCATGACAGGGTCACACGTGCTATCATAACAGGAAAGGAAGTGATCCCTAAAACTAAAGGCGGAGGGAGGAAAGTGTGTGATCATATGAAAAGGGCTAAGTCCCAGGTATGAGTCCAAATGGAGTCAAGAGCACCGGGTTGGGATGAGTTTGATTTAACTTACTAGGAAGAGAGATTGGAGAGGGCTAACCTCACCCCTACCACCTTCTAGAGTTCAGTTTTGCATTTATTTATGAAATCCTTGCCGGATTCTGTGAACACAGCACTGATTTTTACAAATCTAAGGCATCTTTATATTTCTTACTTTCTCCTATTTTGCAAGCTCTAACAACAAGAAGCTTTGAAAGTGGCTTATAAATATACAGGAATGTGGTCCTTCTGGAAAAGCTACAGGGAAGGGACTGAGTGTGCCTAATATTTATGTAAATTTTGACCACATAATGGGCAACTCAAGAAATAATGAGGTGACTGCTGGGACCAGTCCCTTGAACTGCAAACGCATTTGATTCACAAGGAACAGTGGTGATTATTGACCCTTTCTGCCTGGCTGCTCTGTCAATGGCTGAGATTCAGCATTTAGATCCGTTTTAGGGAAGCACTGAACATATAAAATCCAAATATTAATAGGCCCAGGGATGTTTGTGAGAAACATGCAATTTGGAACTCGACGGATAGCAGGAAAGCATATTAGTCACACCAAGCTCTGAAAAGACCAGGGTAATGAGACTATGTTATGAAACATGAAAGCCCTTGGCCTGTGTGATGCCAGGTTTCCCTATTTTATTTTCGATGGTGCTCTGGTGGTGGCATCAAAGTGTCGGGAACATGTATATAAAAATACAACATTCTTCTCTGTAGTAGATAGTTCTTTGAAAGATGAAAGACCTGGTGGTATAATCAAACGAATGCCGCGATACATCTTCCCAGGCTGGAAGGCTCATTACTTGTCTTCCTTTTTCTCTTCTTGTCTCTTAGGCTAGTATTTATTTATATTGTTTATTCTGCTATGCATATAGTGGTTTTGCATCTGTTCTAATGATGATCCCGGGTTTCAATATTTAAATCACGTGCCTTTTCCCCCTCTCTCTTCTGTCCAGAACTAAGAATTCATTTGCATCATTCTAATGTATTCTCAATTTTATTACCATCTTCAATTCTTTACAAATGGTTTGTGGAGCTTCTCCCGACCGCAACTTCCACTTAAAATTTAGAGTCTCCTGAGAATCATTTGCCTATTCCCAAACGCTCCTAATTCATAGTCGTAGGTTTCCTCAAAGGAGGTACATGTGTTAGTTTGAGAGCCGGGCAGAGACTGGTGGACACAGGAGTCCCTGAGAGCTTTGTGCTCTTACTCTGGGTCCCAGCCTACCCCCCTCCCTACCCTGTCAGCTTGATTACTGCCACTGAACATAACTAGTAATTGCACGGAGAGCAGGAATCCTTGATGTGTCACCCTACTTATTAGTTTGTCAATCCTACTTGAAGTTAGAAGAGCAAGGCTTATTTCTTCCAATGAATCTGACCTAGTGGGGAGCATGCGCGCGCGTGTGTGTATGTGTGTGTGTGTGTGTGTGTGTGTGTGTGATTCTGAAAATCGAATATAGTTTAAGTGATATTTTCACTGCCACCCTACTGCTCTCATTACAAATAGAAAAGGTCATTAAAATGCTAAAGACTTTTGTCAGGTTATTTCGCTCTCAGGACAAAAATAAGCATTTCATAGCCAGTGGAAATTAACAACTTGATTCCTTCCCAGGAAATACATCAGTTCCTCTCTGTAATTCCTCTTCAACATCATAACTAGTCAAAATAGATTTACACATGAGAAGGTCACGCAGATCCCCCTGGGACACTCTTCCTCTCAACTCCAGTCTGATGCACGGCTTTACGGAGAGCAGCACATTTCACAGAACATTCGGCCCTCCCCTTCTCGACCTGGGGACTGGATGGCAGGAACAACAATGGGAGATGTCTTTTACAGTCACTGAAAGCAGGGACAGTTGAATTTGGTTTCATTTAGAGTTAATTGCACATTTTGAGTGATTCGGTTTTGGCAAAATCCAAAGCATATTTTGCAAATCGCTTTTCCCATTAAATGTTAAAACCCTTTATTTTTAAAAGGAAATGCAATCCATATGTTTGGAATTTGTTTACACTAAAATTATATATATATGTATATGCATATGTACACGTATATAAATGTATTCATATCCCAGAAGCTTTCTGCTCCATTTTGTAAACCTCCTTCAAAAAATCAAGAAGTCATGTATTGCCAAAACCTAATAAGAGCAAATCCATAAATGTTAGAAATATTGGGTTGATTCTTCTGGTTCTGACCTTAGAAAAACATGTCTTTGGTTGTTAATCACCCATTGTGTAGAAATGACACCCTTTGGGGGGAAACCTGTAACTCAACATGGTCCATAGGAGATGGGGTTGTTGTTACGTAGAAATGGTTTATTTCCTTTGGTCTTCACTCATCGAGCAGCATAACTAAAGTAAAATTTGTAAATGACTTAATGCAGTGAAACAACAACAATTTTAAAAACCATAACAAACAAAGTAAATTTTAAGCTCCACTCCTGGGGGTTCATTTAACGCCGAAGGAATCAGGAAGATCTCTGCACAGTAAAAAGATCGACCACCTGGAAATAAGGAACTGAGACCTGGATGGTCCTTGAAATGGAGGCAAAATAGGAGGATGAATTTATCTTTTACCTACTGTCATAAAATTGTCATTGGCTTGAAGCGAGGATAAGCAAGCTTTTCCAAACAGGTCAGGCAGTAAATATTCGAATGATCATAATTTTACGCAAATAGCATGAATGCTATACTGAAATCAGTCCCTGGAAAAGGAATATCATGTTTGATAAAGTGAAGGGGTAGCAAAAAATAGGAAGACCCTGGACAAGATGGATTGATCCCATGGCTGCAATGATCAGCTCAAATATAAGAGCGACTGTAAGGAGGGTGCAGGTTGGGGCAGTGCTTCCTTCGGCAGTTCATTTTACTTGCAGATACTGGGAGGTGGAATCGACCCCATAGCACCAAACAACATCATTTTTGAACTCATGCAATTCCTCGCACATTGGTTTCCTATGCATGTGCACATTATTTGCACACACATATTACTTTATGAAAAACCTGGTACTCAATTCTGCCATTATAGCAGGAAAGTAGGCATAGTCAGTCATAGAAAACCAAACTCACTGCCATCAAGTTGATTCCAACTCATGGGGACCCTACAGGACAGGGTAATGGTTGTGCTATATTTCAATAAAACGTTATTAGCAAAAAAAACAAATTTGGTTTATAGTCATATAGTTTAGTGATATGTGCCTTAGAGGAAAGTCCAAGCATGCTCTCCAGTTTTGGTTTTCTAACTCCTGCTTCTTGAACATTTCATGATAATACTTTGGAATCGGTTGTTCTGTTCCTTTATGCCATCATTTCTCCCATTTACTTTTGCTAGTCTATGTTCAAGATCAAGTTTCAGAGTCTCTTCTGACATTCATTTTGATCTTTTCTTTCTTACCTTCCTCTTTTCTGCTTTCTTGTCTGGTTTTCTGTTTTTCTTGAGATGCTGTGTTAGTCCAGGTTAGCTAGAGAAACAATTCCAGAGACACTCATATGTATATAGGAAAGAACTTTATATAAAAGAGCAATTATATATTAAAAAAACTCTCAGAGCAGTCCAGATCAAGTCCATAAGTCCGATATTAGCCCATATATCCGATACCAGTCTGTAAATTCCTCTTCAGACTCACACAACACATACAATGATGCCAAGTGTAGGAAGAGCACAGGCCAGTGGGTGAGAAGTCTTTTGGATCCAGTGGCGGTGGAAACATCTTAGCACTGGCATGGGTCTCCACATGACTCCTCTAGCTCCAAGGCTCTGGCTGCCATCAGGATAGCTCCATGTGGCTTGTCAACAGGAATGGCTTGCAGGGAGAGTGTCTGTGTCCCACCTCCAGTGAGCTATTTATCTCCGTAGTGCCTCCACATGAAGTCATCAAGCTGCAACCTCATTGACAGGCTAAACTCCACCCCTTCGCTCTTAAGTCTCAAGTTGACACCAGATTATATAACTACCACTGATGGTCCCTAAATTCAGGTAATAGTCATACGTTGGTTCGTGTGCACTTGTTTTAAGTTTTCTTCAGCTACAACTTGACCTTGCATATGAACAATTGATGGCCTATCCTGCAGTTGACTTCAGTCTTGTTCTGACTGATGATAATTGGGTTTCTCCATCGTCTGCTTCCACAGATGTAGTCAATTTGATTCCTATGTGTTCCATCTGGTGAGGGATATGTTTATAGTCTCACGTTATGTTGTTGAAAAAAGACATTTAAAATGAATAAGTCATTGGTCTTGCAGACTTCTATCATGTGATCTCTAGTGTCACTTCTGTCACCACAATCATATTTTCCAACTCCTAAGCATTGTTCTTTGTTTTCAACTTTTGAATTCCAGTCACCAATAATGCAATTTGATTGCATGTTTGATCAATTTCAGGCTGCAGAAGTTAGTATATTTTTAAAACTGTTTTCATCTTTGGCATTCGTGGTTGGTGCATAAATTTGAATAATAGTCATATTAACTGGTCTTCCTTGTAAGCATCTGGATTGTATCCTATCACTGACAGCGATGTACTTCAGGAGAAATCTTGAAATGTTTGCCTTGCTGATGAGTGAAATGCATTCCTCTTTGATCTTTATGCTAAGGAAATGATGGCAGAAGCAGGACTATATGCAGAACATGGCATCAGCATTGGAGGAAGACTCCAACAACCTGATCTGCAGATGACACAACCTTACTTGCTGAAAGTGAACAGGGCTTGAGGATCTTACTGATAAAGAGCAAAGACTACAGCCTCAAGTATTGACTATCCCTTATTAATATAGAGGAAAACCCTCACAATTGGACCAATAAGCAACATCGTGATCAATGAGGAAAAGAGTTTTCAACGATTTCAACAAATGAAAGACCTGAACGACTCATTCCATTCATATCATTAAGATTGACTTGGCTTTCGGGAGGCAACTCTTCTAGCCATGAATTAAATAAGTGTAACTACTGTAGAAATAAATGGCAAAAATTCTACAAAAATATGTGTGTTGTATCACTATAGATACTGTCAACTATGGGAGTCTCAGGAGTTCCCAGAAGAGCAATTTATATTCTGAATACCATATTAATGGTCATATTTCCCATATTGAGAGAAATATCATTCTTCCTATATTAAACTATAGACTGTGTGTATGCTAGCTATAGACCGTGAGTGTGCTAGCATATAAACCTTGAAATATCAGTGGATTAACACAGCAACAATTTCTCACCCACAGCACAGGCTGATGCAAATCAGGACACTCTGCCAGATAATGATTCAGAGATCTGGACTGTTTCCATCTTGTAGCGTTATCATCTGGAACATAATCGCTGTCTTAGATCGTTGAAATAAAAGCCTTCAATGAATCATACTTCCTTGAAAACTCCCCCCTGCACATGCCGTACATAGTCCTCTCCCACATTTCTTCCTGCTGGAATTGATTCTTCCACCAAGAAGCCTGTTAGACAATGTGATCACATGGAGTAGAGATGAACCAGCCCAGCCAAGATCTCCTTAACCAGGTAGCTCTCCCACGAACCCATATCATCTTACAGGAGTGAGCCCTGGTCTGCTGAAGAATTGTTCACCCGAGTCCTTCTCAAAATGCTGAACTACAGAATCATGAGCAGAACAGCTGTTCTAAACCACAGTATTTGAGAGTAGTTTTTCAGGAAAAAAGATGAACTGACACAACCTCAAAGAATCTTAAAATTCTTGTCAGGGAAGAAAAGACTAGAGGGTTTTGCAAGATGATTTTTAAGGAGTAAGTAGGAAAAAATGACTTATATACCTTCCCATCACATTCCAGGAGCCCTGGTGGCACTCTGGGCTACAAACTGAGCTGCTAACCACAAGGTCCGTGGTTCGAACCCAACAGCCATTCCACAGGAAAAAGATGAGACTTTCTACTCCCATAAAGATTGACAGTATCAAATCTACAGGGACAGTTCTACCTTGTCCTATAGGTAGAGGCTGAATAGATTCAATGATAGTGAATTTGGCTTTTTGAAAGATAAAACTCTAAGGAAGGCTGGGAAATAGTGTCTTCCCGTATGCCCAGGGGGAAGATAGCGTCATGATACTAGCCTTGCTGGACACCCTCATGCCTCCTTTGCTTCATATCACCATCTTACAGCAAATCTTTATGTTGTAGATTACAAGTAGAGGGCAGAGGTATGTGACATTCAACTCATTTGAAGTTTATTTTTTGTTCTAGGACAAAAGTCTGAGAAGACAAGTGAATTAGTGAGAGGAGAGGGAAACACAGAGATGGAGAAGGGACTGTGTTTAATATCTGCTCCTTGCATTATAGCATTATATTCAATTCCAAATAATCTACATCTATTGAACATTTATTAAATGAGTAGTGCAAAGTTTGACTCTGTAGGACATGCAGACACACATAAGACAGGTCCTACTTTTAAGAATGTTTCAGTATATTAGTGAAAGTAAAACACATGCACAAAAAGTCAAGAATGTGAGAGAAACACACAAGACTTGGATGGGGGCTGTTAAAAAAAATGGAGTGCTAGGGGTTGGGTCGATCAGTGGAGGCCTAATGAAGGGTGTCACACTGACATGAGCCCTGATGGAATTTGCTAGATATAGTGACCGAGAAGTTGTAGTGCTTGCTCTTAATGCTAGTGAGGGA
The DNA here is from genome assembly GCF_000313985.2 of Echinops telfairi. NCBI lineage: Eukaryota > Metazoa > Chordata > Mammalia > Afrosoricida > Tenrecidae > Echinops > Echinops telfairi. Next base: position 18,406,401 of record NW_022103951.1, read on the forward strand.
CATTATACATACCCTCCCCTTAGTAACTGTGGGCTCCCCAGGAGAATTTAATATAGACAGAACATAGTCAGCCTCTGGTGACAAGATGCACAATGGGATCGAATCATGTAACCCATAAAGTTTCCATTGGCTGATGTTATTAGAGGCCAAGCCTTTTTTCCTAGTCCATCTTAGTCTGGAGGCTCCACTGAAACCTGTTCAACAGCATAACAACATGCCAACCTCCACAGACAGGTGGCCGTGCTTGAGGTGTGCTGGCCAGAGACCCAGCTCAGGTATCTTTCATGGGTCTCAAGAAGCCTACCATGGAACTACCAGTCATTTCTTGACCAAAGCAGCTTACATATATTAATTTCAAAATGTTTCTTCATCACATTAGTGTCAAAACTTTCAAACACCAAAAAACAAATCCAGAGCAAACTGAAATGCAGCACTGGCACTGCCAAATGCTGATGTCAGGAAATGGAAATAGTAACTGAGCTGCATGGAATTCCTCCCCACACGCAACCACAGCCAATGTCTTTAACAGTTAATATCTGAGCAGGCTTCAAAAAGTTGACGGAAATAGGAAATGAAAAGATAACAGAGTTTTTCCCAAGATGCTGGGAGCCATCCCAACCATGCTGTCTAGCAAAGCTACAGCCTGGTGGAAGAAGCTTCTGCAGAGCAGAGCTTCCCAGGGAGGGATTCCAACATCCCTCAAATATTTGCTGTTGTTAAATCCATTTTTGGGAATTTTTGTGCATTATCATGTTTACCGTACCTGGAGCAGATGTGAGGGCAGTCTTGAGAAGTATGAATGAAACCAGATCTAAAACTTGCTTCTTTATGACAGGGCTTTCCTTTACTGAGGCATTGGAGAGGCTTAAACAGCGAGACATCTCTGGGAATTTTGAGGAGAATATGTGGGAATTAAGCGAGGAAGAAACCTCAAAGTTGAGGTCAGAGGAGAAAATGAAACCCACCAAAAAACCCTGGATTCCATTCAGATTAGGTAGTGGGAGACTCTTTTGGCCTCCCCGATATAGAGGACCTTATAGACTGCCTCCCCCAACTCACGCCTCTTTACCTTGGACAGGGGCTTACATAGGAGAAAGAATGGTTGGCATTAATAGAAAATACGTAAAAGGGGTGAAAGGGGAAACATTAAGTCTTTGGCAAAGAATCAAACGGTTTGGCTCCCCATGATGTCTCAGGAGTATAAAAAATAAAAAAAGACATAGGTAGACGATGGAACAGTTACCATGGGAGAGTTTGTAAAGGAAAATATTTAACTCTGAGAAGCATTTACCTCTGCTTGTAGATATTAGGCTTTGAAGTAGCACATGAGGTAGTTTCATTGTGTTAAGTTAGTCAATAAGAAAAGGAACATTGTGAGCAAAAAATAGGGCAGTGAGTAGGATATGAGTCTAACCAAATTTTCTGAACACTCAATCAAGAATAGTATGTGACGTATAAGACAAGCAGTCCAGAAAGAAAGAACCAGGAAGAGGACAGAAAGTGATAGAAAAAAGTACAGGCCTTATAATGGTCTTTTAATCAGGTTTTGGTGGAAACAATAAGGGTGACTTTGGAGTTAATCATAAGGCATTGTTTGTATGTAGTGGTCTGCAGAACTATTTATGGTATAAATAAGGCTGTTTGGAAGAACTTAGCAGAGATTGCTTCCACCAGAACATCTCTCGTGTCTGTCTCGTCTGTGTTCGCCGACTCCACACCTCCTTCAGGTCTCCAGTTCAACCCTCCCTCCCGGAGCTGGACTCCACCAAGTGGCACCCCGAACAGGGACCTGAAGGTCATCTTTTCTCGTTTTCCGTGTGGATAGGACTTCACCTAGGGTACTGCAGACCCCCTGGTGGCAAGGCAACCAGGTAAGTAGGGGTGAACAGATAAAGAACATAAATAAGAAGCATGGGCCACAGAGAGTCTAAGGAAAGACGACTGTTGTTTGTAGAAATTCTAAAACAAATTCTTAAAGGAAAAGGGTTCCGTGTGTCGACTCATCAGATAACAGGGTTTTTAAACTTTGTACAGCGATGCAGTCCATGGTTTCCTGAAGAAGGTACCGTCAGTTTAGATACATGGACTAAAGTAGGGGAAGAATTGAAAGAATACTATACTGAACATGGGCCTGAAGACATCCCTGTAGAAACATTCTCCTTATAGAGCTTAGTGAGATTCCTTAGACCCCTTACAAGAGGTTACTCCACTTTCCAAGAAACTTTCTTCGCAAGATGAGAAAACACCGCTAAAGGTGGAACAAGCTGAGAGGAAACAGATTGATACTGCTGAAACTGACTCAGGGGAAAGTGATGATCAACTTTGCCTGAAGATGAAGCTGACTTAGAAGAAGCAGCTGCCTGATATCATGACAATGACTGGGATTTACCCTTAGTTCACTCAAAAGGTCATTGCAAAAAGCTCCATTATGGCTTGATGGACAATTTCTAAAATTAAGAAGTCTAAAGGCCGGCCTCCACCCCACCCCCAACCCCCCCTCCTTTGGGTTTCTGTTTTCAAAGCGCCCTACCTTGTGTCAGAAATATGTAAGTGCAGCCTTGCAGTCAATTAGGGATAAGTATTTAGAAGCTTATGTTATCCGTTATATGGATGATATTCCTTTAGCCCATCAAAACCATGGTATATTGCAAGAAATTTTACAAGATACTATAATGACTCTAACTCAGCAGGGACTAAAAATATCCCCAGAAAAAATACAAACAGAACCCCCTTTTTCTTATTTGGGGAGGAAAATATTGGGAGAGAAAATAATTACTCAACCTATACAATTAAGGCAGGATTCATTAAAAACCTTAAATGATTTTCAAAAATTATTAGGGGATATTATTGGATTCATCCTTTTTTTAAAGCTAATCACTAATGATTTGAAACCTTTATTTGCCATCTTACAAGGGGACCCTATCCCTAAGCCACCTAGGGCATTGACTCAGGAAGGAAAATTGGCCATTGAAAAGGTGCAAAAAGCAATAATAAATAACCAATGAACAAGATTAAACTGTCTAAAACCTTGGTCTTTGATTTTTCTACCTACTGTCCATTCCCCTATGGGATGTTTGTGGCAGAATGGACCCCTGGAATGGTCATATTTAGCTTCCAATTCTCCTATAAAGGTCACTCCTTATACTTCCTTGATAGCATTGCTTGTCATAAAGGGAAGAAAAAGGAGTAGAGAGTTGTTTGGTATAGAAGTCCCCATCCCCCTCTCCCATGTCCCCCCGGAAGAAAAGATGCAAACAGCAATAATGAATAACCAATTAATAAGATTAAACTGTTTAAAACCTTGGTCTTTGATTTTTCTACCTACTGTCCATTCCCCTATGGAATGCTTGTGGCAGAATGGATCCCTGGAATGGTCATATTTAGCTTCCAATTCTCCTATAAAAGTCACTCCTTATACTTCCTTGATAGCATTGCTTGTCATAAAGGGAAGAAAAAGGAGTAGAGAGTTGTTTGGTATAGAAGTCCCCAATTTTATATTCCTTTACAATGCTCATCAGCTTGGAAACCTTTTGCAATCTGATCCAGGATGGCAGGTTGCCCTTGCAGGATATTCAGGAATCATAACATATCATTCACCTAACAACCCTTTGTTACATTTTATAAAAGAACACCCTGTAATTTACCCTCAAAAAACCTCTAAGGAACCTTTTGACACTCCACCGGTGTCCCTTGTTTTTACTGATGGATCCTCTAATGGCACAGCTGCAGTTATAATTGATGATCATAAGACTTCATTTTCTACTAATCAGAAGTCTGCTCAAAAGGCTGAATTTATGGCAGTAATATATGTATTTGAAACATTATCTAATACTTTGTTTAATCTTTATTCAGATTCACAGTATGTGGTTAAATTGTTTCCATTTATAGACACAGCATCCATTGCTCCCGAGAAAACCACTATATTTGATTTATTGACTAAATTACAAAATTTAATAAGCAAACATAAGCTACAATTTTTTATAGGGTATGTTAGATCTCACAGTAACCTGCCAGGTTCTATACATGAAGGGAATAGGCAAGCAGATACCTAAACACGACCCATGATTTTATCCATAGAACAGGCCTCCAAGAGTCATGCTTTACATTATAAAAATGCTAATGCTTTGAGATTACAGTATTACATAACCAGAGAAGCCACATGAGAAATTGTTAAAAAGTGTTCCGTGTGCCCAACTCAGGCTCCAACCTTACCAACTGGAGTCAATCCTCGAGGATTAATTCCTAATGACATATGGCAGATGGACGTTACTCATATCCCTAGTTTTGGTAAACTTTCCTTTGTACACGTATGCATAGAGACTTTCTCACATGCAGTCATTGCCTCAGCCCATACCGGAGAAGCATTTAAGGATGTAATTCAACACTTGTTTTACTCTTTTGCCATTTTGGGACAGCCTAGAGAGATAAAAACTGATAATGGCCTTGCTTAGACCTCTATGCTTTTAAGAACTTTTGTTCCACTTTTGGGATCAAACATATTACAGGAATTCCATACTGGCCTCAAGGACAGGCCACAATAGAAAAAGCTCATCAAACACTTAAAAACCAAATCCAGCATTTGCAGGAAGGAGAGCTTAAATATCACTCTCCACATCATTTTACAGCATGCTTTGTTATAAATCATTTAAATTGTATTTCAGAAGGACACACACCCATGTATCTACATTTTCAGGGTCCTGACATTAAGCCTAAACCACTGGTAAAATGGAAAGATTTATTAACTGGGACCTGGAAAGGCCCAGACGACTTACTCACTGTAGGCGAGGACATGCTTGCGTCTTTCCACAGGTGCTGACTCCTGTGTGGATCCCAGGCCGATTCATTCACCCCTATGACGGGCCTGCCGCCTCCTCCGCCTTACAGCAGGGTCACCAGCTACTTGGAAACCGTAAGGGAAACGGCTGACTCCTCTCCTGATGAATTCCAACAGGCTCCATGTCCAGCCTCTCCGACTAACACTCCAGTTCGCTAGTCATCTCCTCCCCTCATGGGGGGAGCCAGTCTCTCCTTGGTTTCTCCTTTCCAGCGTCTGTCTCTTCAGCCAGGTCATGCAGACTCTGGGCCGGGGCCTATTCATCACCACCGTGCCCTCTCCACCCGCACTGTCTTCCCGCGACCTGAGGACAACTGAAGAAGCTCAGCAACAAAGCACTTGACATTGTTGCTTCATAAGGAACGGCATCCACCCCTGCGGTTGTTTTTACTGCTATGCTAGCATTCTCACGTGCCAGGTATTATTCTCAGGATTAGTCACAGCTGAAAACTATTGGTCTTACATACCAGAACCTCTGGTTTTGCACCCTGTCACCTGGGAGACACCGAAGTGCCAGCTTTAGCAAATGATTCCTTCCTCCTGGGGGGGTCAGTGCCTTTATTAACCCTAAAAGTTCATATGATGTTACCTACAGGGGTGATAGTGCCCTGCCTCCTATTTGCGGATCCCATCTTCACACACCACTTCCAGGGCCTTGTGTGTCACTGGGGAGTAGAACTCTGGTCACAGATTCCCCTGTTACTAGAGCCAAGCAGAGGCATCTTTGGATGTTAGCACTTATAATTCCCTCGGTTCCAGATTTTAAAGTCATTACTACTTCTACATTACCTCCTGATCAAATTCCTGTGTGTGACCCTTATCCAGAAGCCGATGATCGTTGGTTTGCTATCAATAGGAAAACAGGATTTCCAAAATGGCATGATTGTGCCATTGTGGGAGCCACATCAGAGAGAAAAGGAGTAAAGCATCCTTTGAATGGTACAGATTTGTATGTATATGATTATTCCATTACATCTCCCACTGACGCTTACCGCAATTTAGTCAAACTGAGTACAAGATTTAATTGGTCTGATGCTGATTTGCCCACTCCTGAACCTATGTTGTATAGTCCTATGGGTTTTGGCTAATGCATTGTGTCATGTCTTCACCACTACAATATCATGTAGAATAGTTTCATTCCCCTACAAATGTCCTGTCTTCCAACTATTTATTTCTTCCTCTCTACTTCTGGATTTCTGACATCTACTAATCCTTTCACTGTCTCTGTATCTTTTTTCTTCCCCAGAAGGCCATATAGTTGGAATACAAACATTTATCTGTTTGTGTATTGCCTTCTTGAAGTCAGGGGGAGAATTTGGACCATTATCTACCTTAAAGAAGTAAATTTAACTTGCTTTTAAAAAAATTAGTTTATGGGTTGATCTGTGTGTAATAGAGGTTCAAAACCACAGTGCGTTTTTTCTACTCTGTATGCCAGTTTGTCATACGATGTGGGCTTTGTGCTGCTGTGATGATGGGAACTGTGTTACTGGTATTTAAGATATTAACATGGGGACATACTTCAATCGACCTTCCAGACTAGGAGAAACAACCTAGCAATCTACTTTTGACAAAAACTATCCTGTGAAAACCTTATGAATAGAATTGGCACGTTGCAAGACATTCAAAATGTGACATTAGAAGAGCTGCTTCCTGAAAGTCCACTCAACCTTAATGATAGGGATAGAATAAAGCTTTCAGGACCTTCATCTGAGGAAATCCTTGACAAGTTCCATCTTTTCTGAATGGATCATGAGGTAGTTTATGGTTCCAGTTGTAAGGTAGTTTGCTTTTTTTAATGTTACGATATCATCCATCAGCAAGTGTTTCAAGTCCTGCTCACGTTCAGCAAGAAAGGTTGTGTCATCTGCATATTGCAGGTTGTCAGTGAGCCTTTCTCCAGTCCTGATACTATGTTCTTCTTCACATGGTCCAGCGTCTCAGATTCTTTCCTTAGCACACAGATTGAAGAGGAAGGGCATGGCACTCATCCTCAAAAAGAACATTTCAAGATCTATCCTGACGTATATCACTGTTGGTGATAGAAAACAATCAATACGTTGACAAGGAAGACCAGCTAATATGACTATTATTCAAATTTATGCACCAACCACTAAAGCCAATGATGCAGTCTGAAATCAATCAAACATGTAATAAAGATGCACTAATAATTACCCATTATTGGGATGAAAAAGTTGGAAACAAATAGGAAGGATCTGGAGTTGGAAAATATCACCTTGGCGATGTGAAAAACAGCTGGAGATCACATGACAGAGTGCTGTAAGACCAATGGTATAGTCATTGTACATGTCTTTTTTTCACAACATAAACTGACTATAACTGTGTCCTTTATCAAATTAAATACTCAGGAATCAAATCAACTATACATGTAGAAAGAGACACTAGAGAAGATGAAAAGCATCACTCACAGCAAGACTAAGGGACAACTAACAGAAGAAACCATCAGTTCTTCATATGTAAGGTCAAGTTGAAGTTGAAGCTGAAGAAAAAGAAAATGAGCACAGGAAAGCCAAAACACAACTTTGAGGATATCCCATTTGAACTTAGAGACCATCAAGAGAATAGATTTGAAGCATTGAAAACTAAGGACCGAAGACCAGAAGAACTGTGGAATGCTATCAAGAACATCATACATGAAGAAATCAGGCAATCGCTCATTAAAAAGACCAGAATGGATGTCAACTTTTCTTGAACATAGAAGACCTAAAGCTAGTGGAAGAAATGATGACGTTAAAGAGCCGCATAGAAGATTTCAAGGGGTGGCTTGAGAAGATAAAGTGAAGTATTTAAAATCAAATGTGCCAAGACCTGTAGTTAAAAAAACCCAAAGGGAAGCACACATTCAGTATTACACAGGTTAAAAGATCTGAAGGGAAAAGTCAAGTCTCGTGTTGAAATATTGAAAGATTCTACGGGCAAAATATTGAACAACACAGAAAGCATAAAAGAAAGATGGAAGGAATACACAGTCACTGTACCAAAAAGAATTGGTGACCTTCAACCTTCAAAAATGGTTCAAGTCCAACTTGCATTGGCGGCAATGACCAAAAACAAGGCTCCAGTAGTTGATGGACTACCAACTCAACAAATGGATGCAATACTGGAAGTGCTCTTTAGCCGATGCCGAGACATTTACAAGTCAGCTACTTGGGCTACTAATTGGAAGAGATTCATAGTTGTGCGTGCAGAAGTTATTGACAATATTATTAATAACAAAGTGGAAATTTGCTAATGATAATTTTAAAATGGTTGCAAAAGCGCAGGGACAGGGGACTGTGCAAAATTCGAGCTGAGTTCAGAAGAGGAAGTGGGACAAAGGCTATGATTGCTAATATCAGATGGATCTTGTCTGAAAGCAGAGAAGACCAGAAAGATGCCTGCTTTTGTTTTACTGACTACATAGAAGCACTTGACTGTGTGGATCATAACAAATCATGGAGAACATTATGGAGAACAGAACTTTTAGAACACTTAAATAAGTGCACGTGGAACCTGCACACAGACCAAGAAACAGTCCTTCAAACAGGACAAGGGGGTACAACATGGTCTCCAATCAGGAAAGGTGTGCATCAGAGTTGAATCCTTTCACCATATTTATTTCATTTGTATGTTGAACAAGTAATGCAAGAAGCTAGACTATATGAAGAGGAATGTGGCAAGAATATTGGAAGAAGTCTCATTAACCACCTGTAATATGTAGATGACATAACCCAGCTTGCTGAAAAGGTGAAAAAAATGGAAGCACTTACCGATGAAGAGCAACAACTGTAGCTTTCGGTATGGATTAGACCTCAACATAACAAAAGCAAATGCCCTCACAACTGGACCAATAAGCAGCATCATTAGAAAGGGGGCAAAGGTTGCCCAGGATTTCATATTCTTTGAATCCACAATCAATGAATGTCCACGGAAGCAGCAGTGAAGAAATCCCATGACATGTTACAGTGGGAAATGTTGATGCACAAGGACCTCTTTGAAGTGTTCAAAAGCAAAAACATCATTTTGAGGACTACAGCATAACGCTGGTCAGTGAATCAGAAAGACCAAAACTGCAGAAGTGATGCATTTTAATTCGTGTTGGTGAAGAATATTGAAGAGCCCATGGACTTCCAGAAAAATGAACAAATCTGTCTTGGAAGCAGTCCGGCCACAACACTTCTTAGAAGCGTGGATGGCCAGACGTCAAGGGAGGTACTATGGACATGTGTCCAGAGGAAGCAGTTCCTGGAAAAGGACATCCTGCTTGGTGAAGGAGAGAGTCCGTGAAAAACAGGAAGAGACCCAAGGAAATGGATTGATACCATGACTATAACAATGGGCTCAAACACAGCAATCATTGAGAGTGTGGTGCAGGGCCAGGCAGGGTCTTCTTGTGCTGTGTGTGTGTGTGTGGGTGTGTGTGTGTGTGTGTGTGTGAGAGAGAACCTACCTGACGGGATCTAACAACAGATACTTAGTACATGGAATGCATAGTGTTTCTCCTTTTGTGTCTAGCTTCTTTCACTTAGTAGCATGTTGTCCATGGCCATCCAGCATAGCATGTATCCAGGTGTGTTCGCTCTCTGTAGCTGAGTAGTACAGGCAGCAAAGCCAACAATCTGCTACAGAACATGTTTGCTGGCCCCTGGGATAAAGAAAACACCACCTCCACCCAACAGGCATACCCTGAGCTACTCTTTCTTGATCTTGGAAATGGTGAAAAAGACCCAGAGTTTGCCTTTAGCTGGTGATGGCCAAGACTTGATGTGGAAGAGTTTGAGTTGCCATTAAAAAAAAAAAAGTGACTGTTCCTCTCATTCTCGCTGTCTCTTTCTCTCTCCCCCTTTGGAAATTGTTAATCTTCTCTCAGTGCACCAAGGAGGAAGAACTGCTCTAGACCTATCAGGACAGGAGAGGGGCTGGTGCTCGGGGTTGCCAGGTGCAGTGGAGAAAGCAGGATCCCTTGTTTGGAAGCCCAGGGAGAGCCCATCCCTCTATGGCCAATGGCAGCCAGCTGCTGCCTCCGGAGCATTCACTCCCAGGGTCCTCCAGCTTTAGTGTGCTGGCAAACCACCTGGAAATCCAATTTAAGAGGAGATTCAAAGTCAGGAGGTCACCTTGGAGCTTGAGGCGCTGCATCTCTAACAAGCCACAGGAGCTAACAATATTGCTGACACATCTTGAGTAGTAAAGTGACCATGGTTCCCAAACAAGGCTGCCCTTCGCAGCGCCCTGGGGATTTAAATAATCCCTGATGGCACAGTGAGTTAAAGATTGGCTGCTAACAGCAAGGTCAGAGTTGAAACCCACCAGATTCTTCTTGAAAGATGAGTCTGTCTGTTCTCATAAAGATTTACAGCCCCAGGTATCAGGCATCAAAGACCCAGAACAAAAAATCATATTAATGTGAATGAGGGGGCATGCAGAGTAGAGACCCAAAGCCCATCTGTGGACAAAAATCCCTTTAAAGAATGGTCCCAAAGAAGAGACAAGCCAGTCAGTGTGCAGTATAGCACCGATGAAACATACAACTTTCCTCTAGTTCTCTAATGCTTCCTCCCCACACTATCATGACCCCAATTCTACCTTATAAATCCGGCTAGACCAGAGCATGTACACTGTTACAGATAAGAGCTGGAAACACAGGTAATTCAGGACAGATTAAATCCCTCAGGACCAATAATGAAAATAGAGATACCAGGAGGGTAAGGGGAAGGTGGGGGGAGACAGGGGGGACCAATCACAATGATCTACATATAACCCCTTCCTAGGGGGATGGACAACAGAAAAGTGGGCGAAGGGAGACAGCAGTCGGTGTAAGACATGAAAAATAATAGTTTATAAATTACCAAGTGTTCATGAGGGAGGGAGCATGGGGGAGGGGGAAATGAGCTGATACCAAGGTCTCAAGTAGAAAGAAAATGTTTTGAGAATGATGATGGAAACATATATGCACAAATGGGCTTGACATGATGGATGAATGGATGGATTGTGGTAAGAGCTGTAAGAGCACCCAGTAAAATGATTTTTTAAAAAGACAAATGCAAAAAAATAAAAGCAGAAAAAATATGTACAGGCTCAGAAACCTTCAGGAGCACTTGTACTCTGTCTTGTAGGGTCATTATGAATCCGACTGGACTTAATGGGAGTGGGGGGGTGGCAAGGAATCCTAGTACTTGGGCCCCACCCTGGAGGACTCCAAGGGACTTGGCCTGAGCCTCAGGAGGGACCCAGGCCCTCAAGAGATTCTAATGGGCAACAGTGTTTGAGAAGCAGTCCATGAAGCCAGGGTAGGAGTTGGATCCGCTAGTTATTTTGAAACACAATTTAAACATGAATCAGGTTAATATTAATTCAGAAATAAAACTGAGTGCCTGGCCATCAAGTGACTTTTATAAATTGTTTGACATCCTATAACTAATTGGAGCTCTCCAGGGAATCCACGTAACTCAAAGCCGGACACATTTTACAAATAAGTGATCTGATTTCATTACTCTTTTTCCTGGGAATTGTGCCTGGCCAAGCTCTAATCAGCTTTCTGCCTCTCATTGTATCAATAAATACGTCAGCATTGGACCACGGGGACCTCATCGACACACAGAGCAGAATGCACTAGAAGATCCAGCAGTTAATGTTTCAGACTTGTCTCTTCCCATTTCCAAATTACACACTTATTGTATTCAGGCAAAATCACCATGAGGCCAAGTCTGCAGATGTTTGAAAACTTCCAGATGATTCTTTACGTTGTTCGTTTTTCATCCTAATGTAAAGATGCCTACATCCATGATCTTCAGCGTGTATTTAAAAGGTAGTCTGAATATTATCTTATCCTCCATGTCTCCAGACTATGATCGAAGGCTCAGAAGTGTTTATTAGCAAGATCCAAACACTGGTTGGTGTACCTCCCTCACCGATATGGCATCTTAGTGTCTGTGTCTATCAGGATTCCTCTCCAAATTCTCTTCAGAGTCTTGCATACCATTCCCGTCAGGATATAAGATGCATTGTGGAAACAAGAGTCCCTCTTCCCCATGCCACCACAGTCTATTGTCTCTATAGTGGTTCTCAACCCGTGGGTCATGACCCCTTTGGGGGTTGAATGACCCTTTCACAGGGGT
>NW_022103951.1:18419513-18456696 GCF_000313985.2 Echinops telfairi
TCTGGTCACCTTATGTATGAGTCCCTAATAAAATGATTACATAATAATTTTTTTAATGGCCACATCTGAAGAGCACACTCTTTTCTAGGAATGAAGCATGACCTTCCCAACGCAGTTAACGCCCACTACAGGAGGTTGGAAAAGAATTAAGTGAGCCTTAGCCAGCCATAAAGACTACTGGGCATGCGCCAATTCAAGCCCGAGCCAGGTGGGTGGTACACCTCGGTGGTCCAAACTAGGCCCAGGTGGGCTTAATTCAGCCAATGGGGTCAGTCAATATCTTCGACCACGCCTCCCAGCCAGAGGCCTCCAATACGTTGACTGCGGGACCACCGGCCCCTTTTATCCCCTTTTTCTTAGCCCTTCGGGCCCTGCCCCTGTGCTGGCATGCTGCGGTCTGTCTGGCCTCAGTTCACCAAGGGTAGGTGCACAGCCCCACTAGGTTGTGGTGTTCAGTGGGGAGCCCCAGCACAGCCTACTCGAGGTTTGGCACGCTTCCCCAAAATAGCATAGACTCTTTGAGACAGTAAAACCTGAAACTTCTCCAGTCCTTTCTAAAGACCCACTTGGATCACAAACCAGGCTTTGGTCAATGTGAATTCTTTCTCATGCGAAGCCATGAACCAAGGTCTTTCCCGCCCGAAAAATCTAACACTTCGACTAGCAAGGCCAGCATCACCAACAGGCTTGCTACAAATGCAAATTATCTGGCCCCAACGCAGACCAACTGATGCCAACCCTCTGGAGAAGGGACCGCACAAGTTATGTTTTTCCAAGTCCTCAAATCTGAGGACTTGTGGACTAGATTAGCTACCATTCTACTTCCACTTTTGCGATGCTGCTATCATCAGGCCTGTTCAATGAGTTAGCTATGAAACATGAAAGGAGCCTTCGTAGTGCAGTGCTTAAGAAAGAGCTCAGAAGCTAACCAAATTGCTGGCAATTCAGATCCATCAGCCTCTCTGTGAGAGAAAGATGAAACAGCCTGCTTTTGTCGAGATTTATAGCCCTGGAAATCCCATGGGGGAGTTCTACTCTGTCCCCTACGCCAGCGGTTCTCAACCTGTGGGTCACGGGCCCTATGGGGGGCTGAACAACCCTTTCACAGGGGTCTCCCAATTTATCACAGTAGCAAAATGACAGTGATGAAGTAGCAATGAAAATAATTTTATGGTTGGAGGTCACCACCACATGAGGAACTGTATGAAAGGGTCTCAGCATTAGGAAATTTGCGAACCACTGCTCTAGGGTCAATAGAAGTCAGATGCCACTTAATAGCAATGGGTTTAGTATGAAGCGTGCTACCACCAGAACTCAGGGCACGCCACCACCATCAGTTCTTTCTTACTCAGGTCTTGTACATTCCCTTTGCAGGTTGGCTGTGGAGCTCTCCTACAGGAGGCACTACAAGACCAGGTGCAATCCACATACCTTGTTTGGGGGTCCAGGCTGAGGGGGGCCAACTATTTGGACCTATGAGTCTCATGGAAGAAGTTATTCAAAAGGTTGGTTCTCCAACAGAGGCCACAGAAGTTATAGAAACCAAACCAAACAACTGACTGCGATAGTCAATGCCGACTCCTTGTGACCCTATAGGACAGGATAGAACTGCCCCTGTAGGTTTCTAAGACTCTTAACTCTTTATGGGAGCAGAAAGCCTCCTCTTTCTCTCTGATATATAAGTGGGCTTCAAAAAGTCATGGGAAAATGAATGGACTTAAAAGATAATGGAATTTTTACCTTAAATGTTTTGAAGCCCTTTCATATAAAGAAAGAGCTGATGATAGAGAGATTGATTTAACTTAAGGAATGGGACCATGTGATTATGGGAGCTGGCATGGCCAAAAAAACTAGGGCAGATAACAAGTCGGAAACTTCAGCAAGATTTCTATGTTCCAGTCTGAAGGCAGAATTCCTTCTCAAGAAACCTGTTTTTGCTTTGAAGACCTTCAAATGATCAGAATAGGTCCACCTACATTATTAAAGATCAACAGATTGTAGAAAATCAATTAGATCTATAAGTACCTACACAACCACACTAGACTGCTGTTGTTATTGTTAGGTGTCATTGAATCAGTTCCAACCCATAGCGACCTTATGCACAACAGAAGTAAACACTGCCCGGTCCCGTGCCATCCTTACTTTTAATTGTTCCTATATGCTTGAGCCTATTGTTGGCAGCCACTGTGTCAATCCATCTCCTTGCGGGCCTTTCGTTTTCCCTCTACTTTACCAAGAATAACGTCTTTCCCAAGGGACTTGTCTCTCCTGATAATATGTCCAAAGTATGTAAGACAAAGGTTCACCGTCTTTGTCTGTAAAGAACACGCTGGCCGTACTTCTTCTTATTTGTCCTTTTAGTGGCCATGGTACTGTCAATATTCTTCTCCAGCACCACGATTCAAATGCATTGATTCTTCTTCAGTGTTCCTTAGTCAATGTCCAACTTTCACATATGCATGAGGCAAGTGAAGATGCCATGACTTGGGGCAGGCACATCTGAATCCTCACAGTAAATCCTCTTCAGTATTCTAAAAAGGTCTTTTGCAGCAGATTTACCTAATGCAATATGCCTTTTGCTCTCTTGACTGCTGCTTCCATGAGCATTGATTGAGGTTCCAAGCCAAAATTCCTTGACAATTTCAACCTTTGCTCCATTTATCATGATGTTACCTATGGGCTCAGTTGTGAGGATTTGGGTCTTCTTTATATTGGGTTTTAATCCATACTGAAGGCTGCAATCCTCAGTCTTCATCAGCAAGTGCTTTCAGCAAGCAAGGTAGTGCCATCTGCATGTCTAAGGTTGTTAATAAGCTTCCCTCCAATTTTGACGCCACACTCTTCTTCATATAATGTAGCTTCTCTGATGACTTGCTCAGCACAGAGATTACATAAGTCTGGTGAGAGACTATAAACTGATGTAGACCTTTCCTGATTTTAAACCATGCAATATTCTCTTGGTCTGTTTTCACAACTGCCTCTTAATCCATGTACAGGTTCTGCATGAGCACAATGAAGTGTTCTTGAATTCCCATTCTTCTCAAGGATATCCATAGTTTGTTATGGCCCATACAGCATTTTTCTCCCCCATGGTCATTTCCACTTTGAAAAGCTGTCCAAATTTGTTGTTTTCTCTCCTATTGTGATCTTTCAAAGAAAACTCTTAAATCCCCATCATTAACTAACCACATTCAACTAGCAAGAGCTGAAAAGAAAAATATCTTTCCTGAAGACAATGAAATCTACCGCTCCTGAAAGAATTCATCAAATGTCCTACCATGGAATTGGTGCAGGATTAGAGACAATGTCATATTCTTCAAGGAAGGTGAGAAGGTAGCTTAAGCCCCCTCATGACAGGACTGAGGGTGTCCTTATTCCTTTGGCACAGTCAATCCAACACAAGCAAACCTCTTTGTGGTATTCCCTGTTTTCAGCCAAGATCCATCTGACATCAGCAATATCCCTTGTTCCATGTCTCTTCTGCATATGGCCTGAACTATTGGCAGCTCTTTGTCAATGGGCTGCTGCAACTGTTGTTGGATAATCTTCAGCAGAATTTTACTTACATTGATATCAATGATATCAGTCTATAATCCGAGTATTAACACTAGTTAACACCAGACTAGCGTTAACTAAATAATTGAACACCTTAACTAGTCAAGCTTACATAAAATTAGTCATCACACCTCAAAATTGATACATGCTCTCTTCTGACCTTATTCCATTGACCCAAGTAAGTTACATGGTAAAATTAAATGGAGCAGAGAAATATGAAAAAAAAAAAAAAACACACCAAACTCACTGCCAACTTATAGCAACTCTATAGGACAGGGCAGAAGTGCCCCTGTGAGTTTCGGAGACTGTACCTGTTTACAGGAGTAGACACTCACTGCTATCAAGTCAATGCTAATGCATAGTGAGCCCTTGTGGGTTTCTGAGACTGTAACTGTTTAAGGGAGTAGAAAGCTCCGTCTTTCTCCTGTGGAGCAGCTGGTAGTTTCAAACTGTGGGCATTTCAGATTGCAGTCAAAGCCTAACCACTATACCACCCAGGCTCCATGAGAAATAGGAGGGGGCTAGCACCCTCAAATCTCCACAGAAGTGACTGGGTGAGCAGTTGGTGAATATTTACTGAACAGAAATCTAAATCTAATGGAACGCATCAGGATAGTGGAGAAATCTACACAATGTAGACTCGCCAGCTACTGAATGCAATTATATTTCCTTAGGCTAACAATGACCAAACGAGAAGAGCCAGATACCTAGGAGGAGAGGAGGCTTCCAAAATTCCATAGGAAAATGCCATTATCTTTTTGTTCCATCTGCCACAACCTTTTTGAAGAGCCCATATATTTCAAAAGAACAGCAGTTGCCTATAGATGGTTTTACTCATACTTTTCGTATTCATATGATTAATCTTAGACAAAGAATTTCCATCCACATTTCCTTTCTGGTTTTACTTTTAAAGAACATATGCACTTTGAGCTTTCAAAAATCAAGGGAAATACCTGCCGCAGCATTTTTCTCCCCGTGGTCATTTCCACTTTGAAAACCTGTCCAAATATTTTTTTTCTCTCCTAATGTGTTTTTTCAAAGAAAACTCTTAAATTCCCATCATTGACTCTAACCACATTCAACTAGCAAGAGCTGAAAAGAAAAATATCTTCCCTGAAGACATGATGAAATCTACCACTACTGAAAGAATTAATCATAAGTCCTACCATGGGATTGTTGCAGGATTAGAGACGATGTCATATTAATTAAGCCCCCCTCACGACAGGACTGAGGGTGTCCGTATTCCATTAGCACATCCTTCGCTCAGGGTTGCAGTTGTGTTACATCAGGCCTATTAAACATCGGTGGAACTGAACACGCGTGGATTCCATTCCAAATGGCCAATAATTGGCAATTCTAAGCTCAAAGTTCATTTGAAAGAGGAGCAAAAGGAGGCCCATTCCCGAAAGATCATTAAAGTTGAACAAGGTGCTATGTTAGGGTGGGGTGGGAAACTGTAGAATGAAGCAGAGCACCCCAACAAAACTGGCAGTACAGTGTCTCCATTTTTGCTGCCATTTCTCACCATGTCTGCTGGAAATCCTCAGTCACCCCCAATAAGTAATGTCTTTATGTAATCTCCCGCCTTTGAGTGCAAGTTTCTAACCAACAGAATATGGCAAAGGTGACCGGATGTCTTTCTGTGATTGATTTCAAAATTGCCTCTCTTGCTGGTCTTAAATAAAAACAGTCAAGCTGAATACTGAATATGGAGATAGTCATGTGACAGGAAACTGCAGGTGGCTTCCAGGACCTGGAAGCAGCCTCCAGGCAACAGCTAATAAGAGACCTGGGACCTTAGACCTACAACTCTGAGGAATTGGATTTAGCCAACAAGCGGACTGAGCATGGAAGCAGATTCTTTCCTAGCTGAGCCTCTGGTGAGAATGCAGCCCAGCTGATATATGGAGGCAGCCTGGGGAGCTTCTGCAGAAAACCAGCTAAGCAGTCCCACAGAAACGGTGAGGTGGTAATAAGATGTTTTAAGGTGCTATTATATATATATTTTTTCCCACTTTTTTATTGTACGGCCTCTTTTCGCTCCTGAAATGTAAAATCTCCAAAGGCAGTCTTTTTTCTTTCTTTCAACTGTTTTGTTCACTGTTGTATGACCATACCCAGAAGACTACAGTTACCACTACCAAGTGCCATCTAGTCAGTACAACTAATGACAACTCTATGTGTGTCAGAGTAGAATTGTGTTCCATAGGGGTTTCAATGATTGCTTTTAAAATATAGACCACCAGGGCTTTCTTTGAGGTGTCTATGGGTAGATTTGAACCTCTAAGCTATCAGTTAGTGCCCGAGCACATTAGCCATTTGTGCCACTCAGGAGCAGATATATAGTAGATGCATCATAATGAAAAGTTGGTGAAGGATGACTAAATATATCAAGTTGCCTGGATTAAGCCAAAAATATAAAAGTTGCCCAAATATGCTAATATTTTTCATGGGAAAGTTACAGTTGATATGGAAAATAAGCAATAAAATGACCTAACTAAAATTATTAGCTCAATGACATATTAAAACACATAACAAACCACAATAGTTTAGATAAACAAGGTACAGCACAGAAATATGAAATGATCGGTAAGTCAGAATAGAATGCCCACACAGAAGTAAAACTCTTACTATTTTCAGGTGATGTGATTTTTATATGTAGAAAACCCCAAAGACTCAACAAAACATTTGTTGGCAGCAATAAAAAAGATTCAACAATGTGACAGGACATAAGAGACTAACATGCAAATAATCAGTTGAATTCCTGTCTACAAACAAAGAGAAGTCTGAAAAAGAAAACAATTCCATTTGCAATAGCTACACAAAAGATGAAGCATTTAGGAATAAATCTAATCAGAGAAACAAAATGCCTGTACAAAGACAATTAGGGAACATTATTGCAAGAGAGACCTGCACAAACGGAAGACTACTGTACTCCATCTTCATGGAAGGTGTCCAGCTCCAGAAAGATGATCGCTCTTATGTGGGGGGGGGGGGCTGAGGGGAGGATGACTAGCCCTTGGGGAAAATGATTGACATTGCTTTTATAGCCACCACCCAGCTCCCAAGGAGGAGCATCCACTCTATATCATAAGGCTAATAATGCATCTTTAACCGAGTTTCTTTTCAGCCCTTGGTGACCCAGGTGCCATACTACAGGCTACCTGGACTTTACATTTTATCTTTTCGCCATATACAGAATACTCCATAGACAACACCAGAAGGAACTGAGTTAGAAAACCCAAGAAGTGAACCAGGATTTTCCTCAAACACACCTGTTGCCGACTAAGGAACTGATCTACTCCTTTGGACACAAAGCCGTAGCACGCCTGTGACAGAAGAAAAGGACTGCTACCACAATCAAACTTCTTGCAGTTGAGGTTTCCCAATGAGGCTACCATAAATTTGCCACTTTCATATATTCTTACCTTTTTAGGACATGCCTTAGTTCTACAGAAGTCGTTCTACCATAGCGAATGAGTGTTGTTGAACTTGGTGCCCTATGTCTAACCCTCATTGTTTTCCTAACCAAGATTCAATCACTTATAAGTGAACATCCCATTTATGTTCTCCCCCTTATCTCAATCATGTTTTAAATCCTATATCATTGACTAGTTTAATGACACTGCTATTAGAATTACCAAAGCCCCCATAGAGGTTACTTATAGTATCTGGCAAAAAAGCTAATAATGCTACCACGAAAGCAGAACAGGGTTGTATATAAACTTTAGACATAAGAATACACTTTGAGTTCACACTTAACCATAAGCCCTAATCTAAGAATAACAAGTTCTTCTGATGTGCCCCTGCTCAATACTTATCCTCATGAAGGGATTACTGAACATATGAATAAGTGCATAGCAAAGTGTGCTGAAGAAATCAGATGTACATGGCTATCAGAAATAATAGTGTCTAGGGTCTTAAGAGCTTGTTTTGAAATGCTTTAAAACATCTAAGTGAGGGACCAACTAAGCCCACATAGAAGGAGCACAGCAACCTGTGTGATATAAGGGTAGTAAATAATAGAACCCAAAATCAGAGGAGGGAATTGTATTAAATTCGTAAATTCTAAGCATCTGGTTTGCATAAGGCTATGGGAGGGAGTGAAAGCCCAAAATCCATTTTTAGAGTCCCCACAGATATTAAGCTTCCACTGAATTCCCTCAGACCAATGGCCAGGGATGTGAACAGCCTCACCTTCAGACAAAGTGCATCAGAAAGCGAATCAATGCAGATACAGTTAGGTTAAATTTTAACAACTTATAATTTGTTTTTTATTTTGACCAATTTTTAATTTGTTCTAGTTTTTATTTCTGCTTTCTCTTACATTGGGGTTTTTCTGTGTTTTATCTGGTTGTTGTTGGGGTGGGTTTTGTATGATTTTCTTTATATAAAATCTAAAATAGGTAAATCTATAGAAAACAGTAACAAGATTAATAGTTTCTTAGTATTATGGCAGCGGAGGTTTGAGGGGGGAAAGAGAGCTAATTAGTAAAAAGTAAAGAATATATTCTACAATTGAGTATGATAATGATTGTACAACTCTTTTTAATATATTCAAACATTGAATTGCCTGGCACATGAATTTTATGTCAATAAAGCAGTTTTTTAAAAAAAAGAATAGGATGCCCATAGATAGACTCAGATGTTGCTAAAAATTCCACTATCTGGTAAAGTTGGCATCTCAAATCAAAAAAGGAACAGAGATGGATTAATCAATAAATTAAACATGATATAACAGGTGAAAAATCTGGAAATATATGAATATAAAGGGCCTTATAACTCACCTATCATATGAGAATCAATTAATAAATAAATTACATATGTGTTAGTCTGGGAACTTCAGAGAAACAAATCCACAGAAACTCATGTATAAAGAGAGTTTTATATAAAGTGTGCATCAAGAAAACATCCCAACCCAGTGCTGCCCAAGCCCACAAGTCCAACTTTAACCCATATGTCCAACACCAATCCACAAAGTCCTCCCCCATCTCCAAAAACACACACAATGATGCCGACTGCAGGAGGAAAGCCGAATCAGTGGATATGTAAGCATCTCAGTGCTCAGTGGTCTCCACACGGCTGCTCCAGCACCCAGGGCTGCATCGGGATAGGTCCAGGTGGCTTCTCCTCAGGGATGTCTTGCAGGAAGTGAGCCTTGCTGGCTGAAGTAGGGAACTGGCTAAGGCAACCGCACCTTGGTCCGACCATCAGAAAGCAAGAGACCTGAGAACTAGAAAGGCAAAGCTCACTGAGCCATTTATCCCCCACCTCCCTTCAATTAACCCCACATATGCTTATTGGCCAGGTTGGCACAATAAATTAACTACCTCAACATATATAAAAATATAAAAAGAAACTATGGGGCAATGTTTGTGATCTCCGAATGGCAAATGTCTCTCAAAGTATGAAAAAAAACTCATGTTACTTTCTTAAGTATACAGAAATTAGAATTGTTATGTATCTCTCATTAATTAAACCTTTGTTCATTGTATATTCACCTCTATCCCTAATTATCCATTTGGTCTTAAATTCTATCTTTTCGGATATTAATACTAGTTAAGATTAGTGCAGTCCTTGAAGCATTGGGGATTTAGTGATAGAATTTTCATAGTCTTTGCAGGATAATCAGGCTTGATTCCCAGCCACAGCACCTCCTATGCAGCTACCACCCAGTTATCAGTGGAGGCTTGTGTGTTACGATGATCCCAACAGGTTTAAATGTAGTGTCCAGACAAAGATGGACTAAGAAGAAAAGCTTGATAATATACTTTTAAAAACCAGCCAGCGAGAATCGTATACATCACAATAGTCTGACCCAGAACCAATCATGGACTTGGCACAGGACTGAGCAGGATTTTATTGCACTGTACATGGGTTACCCCGAGCCCCAGGCTGGTGTGAGAGATGCTAACACCAACAACATAGTTTTTGCAGTCTTCATCTGATAATCTTATTATCTAGACTCTAGATTCCAGAGTCTACAGAATCAACATCTACCAGTCATTCCTTTTGCTGACTGATCACCTCGGCTTGTTTCCGCAAGTCTTTTGCAATTCTTTCATGGTGAGCTCACGGTTGTTCTTTCCTCTAGCAAGGATTTGCATTAACTTCTGATGGACCGCAGGAACTCCCAACCTAGGAACTTCAGTTGATTCGTATGTTTGAGTGATAAAAAATTTGAACATCAGAATCTAAGTAAGATCCACTCATAGATGCAAATGAATAAAAAAGATTTATTGCAGTCACCATTGTTGTCATATTCCTTAGTAAATTTGGCATTGACATTACTTCTCACCCAAGGATCTGACTCGGTGTAAAAGTCTCATGAGCCATCATCCCCATTTTGCTGAAGTCCAAGGCTGTGTCTCAAAACGTCCTCCCCCACTCAGTTCTGCTTATCTGCCTACCACAGTAGTGATATTTTTGCTCAAGAAAATTCAGAAATTTTTGTTTGATCCACTATTTAGCCTTCAGGGGTTTCCTTCCCTTTATTGGGAGCTCAGCGTTGAACTAAAACACATGTTATAATTGATCCAGAATCAAGAGGTGCTGAACCAACAGGGCTTTTTAAAGCCTACATACTCTACAAAATGTCGCCTATGCCAACTGAATGGGTGGAGGCTTGCATCCACTGAGAAGCACTTCTGAACAAAGACCTGGCAATCTGCTTCCAATGGAGCATAGTTCTAGTCTAACACACATGGGATTGCCATGAATCACCGTCAACGCAAAAACGACTGGTCTGGTTGTTTTGTTTTGGAAAAGCGCATCACTAGAAAAGGACATTTGGTGAGAGAAAATTAGGTGGATGGACACAATAACTGCAGCAATAGACTCCAGCATACCCACAGGCATGAAGATGGTCCAGCACACAAAGGGTCTCTGAGTGAGAGTCCAACTCATCAGCAACTAACAGCCCGTACACGAAGCACAATATTCAAGAGAATACTATATATGCATCCTTTTTGGAGATGAGAAAGGATTTTTTTTGCGGGGGGTGGGAGCTCATTTTAAAACCGTCAACACAAAAGCGACTGGTTTGGTTGTTTCGTTTTGGAAAAATGCTTCACTAGAAAAGGACATTTGGTGAGAAATGTATTCAAAACGTATTTTAAAACTTTTTATTGTAAATTGGGTGAAGGTTTACAGAGCAGATCATCAGTTTTGCATTCAGCAATTCATACACATTTTGTCTTAATACATCCATTGCAAGTCCTCCAGTGTACCTACTATCTCCTTGTTTCCTGTTTCTAGTCCTCCTTCCTAACCCTCTGAACTTTGTCCTGGGGTAAATGCTGCCCCTTTTATTATAAATGGTTAATGGTTCAAGACGGGACTGAGCTCAGTTGCAGACCTGTACAGTGATTAAAGGGCCATAGTCTTGGAGGTTCTACCAGTCTCTGACCAGGAAACCTGGTCTCTTATCATCTTAAATTGGGTTCCACATAAAGAAGAAAGTTTTAATGTAGCAGTATAATGTAATATTTCATATATTTTCAATGGTACAGTATAGATTCATCTATGAGTGTGTGTGTGTGTGTCTGTGTGTCTGTAATGCTCTGGTTTGTTCAATTGTTTTTGCTCTAACTTATTTTTCAAAAGAACAACAAGTGATCCAAAATCGGTGGTGAGGAGAGTGTAGGAGACCCAGTAGGGCTTGATCAAGGGTAATGTAACCGAGAGGAATTACTGAAACCCTAATGAAGGCTTAGCAGGATAGTGGGGCAAGAGGAAAGTAAAAGGAAATAGAGGAAAGAACTAGGAGGCAAAGGGCATGTATAGAGGTCTCAATACAAGCATGTACATATGTAAATATATTTATATATGAGGATGGGGAAATAGATCTATGTGCAAGTATTTATAGGTTTAGTGTTAAGGTAGCAGATGGACATTGGGCTTCCACTCAAGTACACCCTCAATGCAAGAACACTTTGTTCTATTAAGCTGGTATTCCATGATGTTCACCTTCCCGACATGATCTCTGAAGACAAAGTGGGTGCATAAGCAAATGTGGTGAAGAAAGCTGATGTTGCCCGGCTATCAAAAGATATAGTGTCTGGGGTCTTAAAGGCTTTAGGTAAACAAGTGGCCATCTAGCTGAGAAGCAACAAAGCCCACGTGGAAGAAGTACACCAGCCTGTGTGATCAAGAGGTGCCAAAGGAGTCAGATATCAGGCATCAAAGAACAAAAAAACATATCATTGTGAATGAGGCAGAGTACAGATTGAGGATACAAGACTCATCTGTAGGCAACTGGACATCCCCTTACAGAAGGGTCACGCGGAGGAGACGAGCCAGTCAGGGTCCAGTGTAGCAACGATGAAACATACAACTTTCCTCTAGTTCCTAAATGCTTCTCGCCCCCCCACCCACCGCCACTACCATGATCCCAGTTCTACCTTGCAAATCTGGCTAGACCAGAGGATACACACTGGTACAGATAGGAACTGGAAACACAGGGAATCCAGGACAGGCGATCCCTTCAGGACCAGCACTGAGGGCGGCGATACCGGGACGGTGGAGGGAGTGTGGGGTAGAAAGAAGGAACCGATTACAAGGATCTACATATAACCTCCTCCCTGGGGGATGGACAACAGAAAAGTGGGTGAAGGGAGATGTTGGACAGTGTAAAATATGACAAAATAATAATAATTTATAAATTATCAAGTGTCCTTGAGGGAGAGGGGAGCAGGGAGGGAGGGAAAAAATGAGTAGCTGATACCAAGGGTAGAAAGCAAATGTTTTGAGAACGATGATGGCAATGAATGTACAAATGTAATTGACACATTGATGTGGATTGTGATGAGATGTATGAGCCCCCAATAAAATGATTTTTAAAAGAGAGAAATACCTATCAAATATTCACTTGAATAGCCCTGAACCATTTTTTTGAATCACACATTAAAAATTCTGTCCAGGTAGAGAAATAAGGTGCTTGGAGAAGGAAGGTGAAAAGGAGACTTGCCACCATAAAACTTTTCATACTTTTTAAATGCAAAACTGTATGAATGTATTATCTAATTTTTAAACAATTTGTCAGGTTGTGGTTGACCCCAGGAGGAAGTTCCAGGGAGTACTGAAGACAAACTGCTTTCTTTTCAGTTTTGCCTAAAACTGTTCACACCACTAGCAGAGAGAATGTGGGAAATCTGGGAGCCAGCTAGTGCTGACTTATCGTTCCTGCCCTCAGACTCCTGACCTGCTCAGGTAACTAATGAGGCGGCCAGCTCTTTGTTTTATTGCTTTTCACCTCGAATATTTGGGATCTCACAGATGGTTGTGTTTTGGCAGGAATTCCATGCACACTCAAACATCCAAAAATTCCAGGATCTGAGTCTTTTTTGTATGTTTTTAAACATTTTATTGGGGACACTTATAGCTCTTTTTACAATCCATCCATCCATCCATGGTGTCAAGCACATTTGTACATATGTTGCCATCATCATGTTCAAAACCTTTTCTTTCTACTTGAGCCCTTGATATCAGCTCCTTATTCCCACCACCCCCCTTCACCCCTTTCCCTCCCTCATGAACCTTTGATAATTTTTAAATAAAATTTTTCATGTCTTACACTAACCACTGTCTCCCTTTTCCCACTTTTTTGTTGTCCATCCCCCTGGGAAGGGGTTCTATGTAGATCATTGTGATCAGTTCCCCTTCCCCCCCCCCCCCCTCTCCCCTTACCCTCCTGGTATTACTACTCTCATTACTGGTCCTGAGGGGTTTATCTGTCCTGGATTCCCCGTGTCTCCAGCACTTATCTATACCCAAGTACATGCTTTGGTCTAGCCAGATTGTAAGGTAGAATTGAGGTCATGAAAGTGCCAGGGAGAAACCATTAGAGAACTAGAGGAAAGTTGTGGGTTTCATTAGTGCTATACTACACCCTGACTGGCTCGTCTTTTCTTTATGACCCTGATATAAGGGGATGTCCAATTATCTACAGATGGGCGTTGGGTCTTCACTTCACACATACCCTCATTCACATTGATATGATTTTTTGTTCTTGGTCTTTGATGCCTGATACTTGATCCCATTGACAACTCATAAACACACAGGCTGGTGTGTTTCTACCATGTTGGCTCTGTTGCGTCTCAGCTAGATGGCCACTTGTTTATCTTCAAACCTTTAAGACCCCAGACACTATATCTTTTGATAGCTGGGCACCATCAGCTTTCTTTACCACATTTACTTATGCATCTGCTTTGTCTTCAGCGATCCTGTCGGGAAGGTAAGCATCACAGAATGCCAGGTTATTAGAACAAAGTGTTTTTGCATTGAGGGAGTACTTCTATTAGACCGCTATGCACATCAGACAAGACCATGAAGAGGGGATCAAAAAGGTAGTACCCTTCACAATAGCCAAGCAAAAATTGAAATATCTAGGGGTATATCTTACTTAGAAAAACAAACAAAAGATTTGTATGAGGAAAACTACAGAACACTATTACAAGAAACAAAGAGTGACCTCAACAAATGGAAGGATATCCCATGCTCATGGATCAGAAGGCACTATAAAAATTTAATGCTATCACAATATGAATTTAATACTATCGTCCTTCTTCAAAGAATTGGGAAAACTGATTATGAACTATATGGAAGGGAAAGGAGCCCAGAATTAGCAGAGAACTCAAGAAGGACAAAGTGGGAGGGTTTGCTTTACCTGACTTTAGCACATATTATACAGCCACAGTGGTCAAAACAGTATGGTGTTGGTATAATGATAGACACTCAGACCAATGGAAAAGAATAAAAAAAACAGAAATAAAATCATCAGCATACAGACAACTGATCTTCAATAAGGGCCTAAAAATATCAAATGGGAAGTGGAGATGCCCTCTTCAACAAGTGGTGCTGGAAAAAATAGATATCTACCTACAGAAAAATGAAGCAAGACCCTTAACTCACTCCATGCACAAGAATAAACTCAAGGTGCATCAAGACCTTGAGAGAAAACCCCAAACTATTAGGGCCATCAATGAGGGAAATGGGACAGACCTGAGAACTTTGGCACAGGGAATACATAGGATATTGGAAATTGGGAGGGACACAAATACAGAGGAGGCACAAATTGACAAGGGGGATATACTGAAGACGAAACACCTGTGTACAGCGATCATGTCAGGAAGGTGAGCATCACAGAATGCCAGGTTATTAGAACAAAGTGTTCTTGTGTTGAGAGAGTACTTGAATAGAGGCCCAATGTCCATCTCTTGCCTCAATACTTAACAAATAAATATTTGTACATAGATCTATTTCCCTATCGTTATATATAAATATATTTATATATGTACTTACCTGTATTTAGACCTCTATGGATGCCCTTTGCCTCTTAATTCTTCCCTCTATTTCCTTTTACTTTCCTCTTGTCCCACTATCATATTTGGCCTTCATTCAGGTTTCAGTAATTTCTCTCGTCTACGTTGTCTTTGATCAAGCCATACCAGATATTCTATACCCTCCTGGCCATCCATTTTAGATCACTTGTTGTTCTCTTGTCCCTGGGTGGGTTGATACTCCCCTTCCTTTCCCCCACCACCCCCTCTCCTGTGTGCCCCCAGTACCGTCAGTGCCATTGTTTTCTCCTCCAGATTGTTTATCCCACCTATCTTATCCAGATAGACATGCCAAGACAATAATAAGCACATAAACAAGACAGAGCAAAAGATAACAAACAAAACAACAACAATAAAACCAGTGACAAATAAAGAAAAGCCTATATATAGTTCCAGGTCTGTTTGTTGACTTTCAGGAGTGTTTTCTGGTCAAGTCTGATGGGGTGCCATGCCCTGCCCCCACAGGATCTGAGTCTTAAAGAGCAGCAATTCTCTTTCAGTTGCATCATCCCTATGCTTCATGTTTGGTGCTACTCGTCGACAACTTCAACTTGAGAAAGTACCACCAGATAAGATCCCCTGGTGCCTTAACTGACCTAATGCCATTTTGTGATCCAAAACCTTGAGAAGGGAAAGAAAACAATGAGGCTGTATATGAACCTGATCACACAGCTAGCACCACTTTGAAATGCAGACTGAATGCTCGAATATTCAAAATTCTAACTCTAGAACTCATAAATATCAATCAAGAAATTAAAAGTGAAATCCCCTTGTAGGAAAAAAATCCAAATTCCATTTTTTGGGGGGGACGAGATGAAAAAGCTTCATACAGAAAAAAGACTCATCTTTTTGCTTTGGTTTGTGTTTATTGGGGTGTGAATTAAGGAGGCAGAGGTCATGGGGAATCATCTTAGAGTCAGACCACCATGGAACTGCTTAGAACAATGCAGTTACTATATACAAGTGAGTTATCATTTTATTCTTATTATAAGAAGAACAGTGGTGAGATGCTGACCATCAAGAAAAGAATGAATTCTATTGTACTCTTTAACCATTTACTATTAAAACATAAGTTTCTAGCAACAACCCACTCTTGCTCAGCTTTGCGTTGTTTACAATATCCGTTGGATATTTGTATTTTTACAAAATCAATTGGGGCCAGTAATGGCGAAGATGGGGACAGATAAAGACAATGGTGCCTTGGACCAAAGTGCTCTCGGTATCAGGCATTCACTGCTGAGATTAATTAGGAATAAGAACATAAGTGTGAGCCTACACTAAAGGATAGCTTAGCCAATGATAATTTGGTCTAAAATAGTTTATAACTCTGGGCATCAATTGGGAGTTTTATCAGATTACTGGACTGGAGTCAATATTTACAATGGGCTTTTTCTCTTTCCCTCTTCACTCTTCCCCTCAAAAGAAGCCGTGGGTCCAAGAATAGGCTGGTGCACTTATTCAAGGACTAATCCCTGCTCCTCGAGCAGAATACGAGAAGCAAATGGTGAAACAATCTCAGCATAGAGTGGCTGAGTCCCTCAGGATGTGCACAATGAGCAAGGAAAAGTCTTTTGACTGCTTCTCTGCTTCAGAACCACAAGGATTTGAGGCTGAGGAAGTTGTGCAAGAAAGGTCTAATGCTCACCAAAAGGCAGATGTAGAGCCGGTGAGCAAGGGTGCTGCCAGGCTCACTTTCAGTTCACTTGTGCCGGACCCCAACAAATCCTCCTCAAACAGGGGGTGGCTAGCAATGGATAGCGCCAGCAGTATGGGTAACCAGCTGTTCTTGAGGGAGTCACTGAAGCTCAAATGAGAAGCTCATTTACCTCAGCACTCAATACACCACTCACCAAGAGGAGATGGCCAACGAACAACAGAGCAGGGGCAACAATCCATTTCTGGGAGAGACACGAGCCATGAGCTCTCAGTGGCACAGCAAATCAAGTACACGTGATTCAGGCAGATGGTGTGATGCCATCACAGTTTTACACACTGCAAGGAACACAGACAAATTCTCAGAGGGTGAGGCTACTAGCCCCTCAGGCAGACTCTCACTGGGTCAAAATCATTTCATGTATGAGCTGATCTCATGCAGTAACTATAGGTTTTCATACTTTTAAACCAGAGGGTATTCTTCAGTCACTGCCATCGAGTCCATTCTGACTCGAAGTGAGCCCTGGCGGGTTTCTGAGGCTGTGGCTCTTGACAGGAGTAAAAAGCTCCATCTTTCTCCCTTGAAGCTGCTGGTGGTTTTGACCTGCTGACCCTGCAGATCACAGCCCAATACGTAACCATTGCACCATCACGACAATCAGCAATGCTCCTGTTCAAGGCTGCTCTGTATCTCAGTGTGACAGAGAACACAGGAGGAATCAGAGCCATGGATGGCACACAATGACTACATAGTGTGGACCAGAACTAAATCTCCTTGATCATATTAGGGACTGTTTGTTCCAGCAGCACAAGTAATCCTTGTGACTCAATCACTCCCAGACATGATTCTGGTAGACAACTGTCCAGGGCTACAGTAACACAAATACCATAAGTAGTTGGTTTTAAAGAGTAGAGATCTATATTTTCACAGAGTTGAAGGCTAACAGTACAAGTCGGTTCTCTGTAGGCACCCTGGGCACTCCTTGGTTCTTGGGCTTATAGACATTTCTCATATGGTGTCTGTTCTCCTTGTGTGTGCATGTCTCTGTATCTATGCTGCTCATATTTATAACTCAAAAGTGACAAGGTTTGAGATTCGTCCCACAACTGACTGATTAATTACATCAGGTTGCATTATGGGGAGTGATTACTTTATAGTATATTACATTACATTAGCTTGCATCCACAGATACATTGTTGTTAGTTGTTATTAAGTCCATTTCAGCTCATGGTAACCCAGTGTGTTGCCAAATAGAACTACTACATAGGGTTTTCTTGGCGGTAATCTTAACAGAGACAGATTACCAGGGCTTTTCCTAACTATCAGCCCTTGAAGTAATAGGAATTAGGATTCCAAACATATTCTACTCAAAATCAAACTCACGAACATCGAGTCAATTCCAGCTCATAGAGTCCCTATAGGACAGATTAGAACTGCTCCCGTGGGTTTCCAAGACTGTAATTCTTTACCAATATAGAAAGTGTCATGCTTTCCCCCCCACAGAGCTGCTGGTGGTTTTGAACTGCTGACCTTGCAGTTAGCAGCCCAATGCATAACCTCCTATGCCACCAAAGCTCTTGTATACATAGGTTGGGGGACACAATTGAATTCTTTTTTTTATGAATATTTTCTTTCTTTTTTTAACATTTTATTAGGGGCTCATACAACTGTTATCGCAATCCATACACACATCAATTGTGTAAACCACATTTGTACATCATTCTCAAAACATTTGCATTCTTAACAACAGCCATGATTGAGAACCAGTGATGTAAATACACTCAAAGATTACAAATATATATCTGTTTATATGGGGTGTGCCCATAAGATAAAATGCATGAGTTCTAACATGGTGATCTTTCTGCAGGCATCAAGATTCCTGGGCACATAGGAAATTCTGCTGAATGAACTTTCGATGAAAAATTCTGCTCATTACTCATTCTAAACAGTCACCTCTCTCCAAAGAGCAACCTATGAAAACACAGTCCTTTCCCTAAGGCTTTATTCATCTCTCTTTGACTCTGAATTAATTCCGCATGACTTCATGAGAAATTTTTAATGAATGAAACTCGTTATTGACTGCATTTTCTCCATCACACCCCTGCAAAAAAGGGCCTTTCCTTGATCCTAAGTGGACTTCAGTTGTATAGCAGGTTACAAAGAGGACTCTTATTGTAGATAAAACAATGTTTCTGCTCTCTCAGAGGATGATGCTTCCCTTTAGGAGCTGACACCAAGGGCTCAAGTAGAAAGCAAATGTTTTGAGAATGATGAGGGTAACAAATGTGCAAATGTGCTTGTCACAATGGATGTGTGTATGGATGGTGATAAGAGTTGCATGAGCCCCCAATAAAATGATCTTTTTTTTGAAGTGTCATTTTCAAATGCTACAGATGGAGCTGCATAGGCCTTTTCTTAGAGACCACTAAGAAGTGGCCATTTCTACACATAGTCAACATCAGCTTATCTACATTCATTTGTCTCCCATATCCCAGATCTTTTGTGCTGTGAGGTTCAAACTTCATTTGAAGTCAGTCTGCTGCATCCCGTTCCTAAATCTCATTGATTACACTGAGCAGGTATAGAAGAATTTCGTATGGCTGTTATACATGACTCAGACTGAAGAGTGAACTCCAAACAACGTTTCTCTGTTCCAAGTTCAGCAATTCGCTTCCTCCCCCTCCCTCTAACTTGGGTGGATAAATCGCCTTTGGCATGCTTGAGATAAAAATCAAATATAAATTGGTTTATTGGGCTTTTGGTTGAGCTTCAGTTATCACAGTAAAAATGATTTCACTTTTCAAAGGTCAGAGACTCCTGGCCACTTAAGCAGAGAGAAGGTCATCATAAATTCATTATTTGGTGCTTTCATCAAAAATGCATGTTTCCAGGTTCACTGAAGCACAATTTAAATATGAACAAGAAAAAGAAAGTGGGGAAAGGAATGGAAAGGCCAATCATTCTCTTCGGCAAAAAAGTATATTTCTAGGAGTAGAATCTACTTCTAGAAATAGATTCTAAATAGCTGGACGAAATAGAATTGTTTTCCTTCACTTCTGAGACAGTTTGTATAGGTCACCACTAAAATAGTGTCTGACGCTGTGCCTCTTTCCTCTTTTCTCTCAGATCAAAGTCTGCTGCCTTTAACATGAACATTATGCATTTATTATTATTAAGATTCCATCCAGGCGCTTTGTGAACTGGCTGAACGTAATATTACTGGCAAGGCAATGGGCCTTTCTCATTTTTCTTATTTGATGGCACTGTAGGGGAAGCATCAGACTGCTAACCAAAAGGTCGGCAGATCAAACTCACCAGCTGATCTGTGGAAGAAAGATGAGGCTATCTAGGCTCGATGTGAGTTGGAAACGACTCAATGGCAAGAGTTTCTTTGGAACCAGTAACCGGGCTGAGAGAATCCTGATGCTGGTTCTGGCCATGTCTGATTTCCAAGCATGATGGAAGCATAAAGAGAAGAAGGAAAATATCAGTGCCTTTACGTTTCAAACAAGCCCATGCAATCGCCATGAAATAATGAAATGGAAACCGATATACAATGCAGAGATCGTTGAAGATTTGTTGTTACCTTTCCTGGACTAAAAGCCCTCAGTTATTGGATCAAGTTTATCAGCGGCATGGAGCTGGTCCATCGTGCAATGGTAAGGACACTTTACACACAACCTCCATCTGTGCATGACTGTATGTGGAATGGATGGTAACAAAGCCTGAGGGGACATACACTACTCACAAAGCAAGGAAGTGTGGTGCACTGGTTCTTGAATTTTAAAACTGGAAAGAACTCAGAGTCCTGAATTTCAAGTCTTAGATCAGGGAAATGATAGATAGAGGAGGTGGGGTCTGAGTCGTTTTTGTCAAATGTTGCTTCTCAGTATAACTTAGTGCCAGGCATCCTGAGCGGCGCCACAACCAGGCCATTGTGTTTAGAAAGTTAATCATCATGGGCACTGCACGCTAAACACATAATCTTTCAAGCTCTTCTAATATAATACATCAGACAAAATACATCAATTACAATCATGTAAGAACACTCAGTGGAAAAATAGGAAAGAGAAATTGCTGGTGGGACTTCAAACGTACCACATGGAGCACGCCCCCCCCCCCCCCCCCCCCACACACACACAGGATTTCCTGAAGGACCAAAATGAATGCAAGCCAACCTGCTTCCCAGCTGCGAGGCCCAAATGTGGAGCCTGATTAAGAGGGCTCAGGTTCTAGCTCTTTAAAGAAAACACCGGGTGTTTACCTCAAACATTGCCTGGAAGAGACAAGTACAATTGGACGCTCAGGAATGAGACGAAAGAGCTTGGCCATAGAGGAAAAATCTTCGGGCCCAAAATAACTTTAGATCGCAGCACGTGGGAATGCAAATTTGAATGTGTCTCCAGCACCAGTTTACCATGAGAAAGGGTCCCCAGAAGTCCCTTGTCCGTGCCAAGGGAAAAATGCACCCCACCTCACCCCCACCCTGCACCTCCAAACTTGTGCTTTAAAAATGCAGTTATGCATATTTCAGAACAAAAGAGACTCTGGTCACATTTGACGGTGATGACATTTTTCTTCCACTGAAGCAACTTGTCTCAGTGTGCTATTAATTTAAGGGGCATCTGGCCAAACCATTTATAAAGTGTGACCTCAAAAAGAAAGGGGAGAAGGAAAAAATACCCAATTTGATTGAACTCATGTATTAAAGGAAATGTTTCTATTTGCTTGCAAAAGTCAGGATTTAAATGCCCGGTTTCTGATGATTTTTGAAGTGTATCTAGAAGAATGTGTTATGAAGGATACAAATGTTGAGCCTTATTAAAGGTATGGAAGTAAAACTTGCAAAAACTGGCTTTTCATGCGCTGTCTAGGAATCCTGCACTTTTATCAACTAATTGGAGGGGCTGTAGTTATATAACCAAAATAGCAAGGGGATGTGTGTGATATTTCATTTTATAAGTGAACTAATGAATTTAGGGTTGGGATCGCTGCTGAGTGAGGCAGATAGTGTGAAAATGAGGTCTTCTTATTTTCACAGGTGCATCAGTTGACTAAGGTGTTGTCAAACTAGGGACGCCATTGCAGAGAATAATATTGTAACCTATTCACGTTTGAGGCTATCCATTGATTCCAAAGGAAAAGCTGACTTTGCTTCTGATAGGCGTAGTCCAGCTCCTAAGTCAGATCTTCTAACATTCCAAGAGGGAATCAACAGGAGATATGCCAATGGAGCTTCCAGAGGGATCAAGTAGAATGATTAGGTTCAAGCCTTGATTCTGATGAAGTGAATGTTGAAGAGTTCTTAAAATTCTCCTTTCTTCTTCTGAATGCCTGTCTCTTTAGTCTCATTCTTAAAATATTAGATCATTATTTGGGCAGTCAGTTTCTTTTTGCTTGGCTTTTTCCCCTACTCAGGTCTGCATTTTAAGGTTGTCCTAGGCATTGTTAGCAGGCATTGCTCGAGCTCTTGTGAGCTAGCCCCTACTCTGAAGATATGTATAATCCCAAAGGATCTTTATGGCTCTGAATCCTCCATTAACCACCCCCCAAATGGAACCCATCACCGCCGAATCAATTCTAACTCATAGCAACCCTACAGGACAGAGCAGAACTGCCCTACAGGCTTTCCAAGGCTGAGATCTTTCTGGAAACTGTCTGCCAGTTCATTCTCCTGTAAAGTAGGTAGTGAGTTCCAGCTTTTGGTTAGTTGCCAAATGCTTAGCCATTGCACCACCAGGGCTTTTGCAATTAGGTGCCATCAAGTCAGTGCCAACTCATAGGAACCCTAAGTACAACAAAACAAAGCACTGCCCAAGTCTGTGCCATCCCCACAATCATTGCTATGTTAGAACCCATGGTTGCAGCCACTGGGTCAGTCCATCATTCACTCTTCCTCTTTTTCACGGATCCTCTAGTCTACCCAAGGAGCCCTGGTGGCTCTCTAGGTTAGGTGTTGAATTGCTAAGCGCAAGGTTGGGGATTCAAATCTACCAGCTGCTCCTCAAGAGAAAGATGACGCCATCTGCTCCATAAACATTTACAGTCTCAGAAACCCTATATAGGGCCACTATGAGTTGAAATTGACTTGATGGCAGAGTGTTTGGTTGGGGTTTTCTGCTTTACAGAGCAGAGTGTCCTTATCCAGGGATTCAAAGTCATTAACATTAAGCCAATTCCAACTCACAGCAACCCTAAAGAACAGAGTAGAACTCATTAAGTACATTCATTAAGAGAGGAAAGAAAGCCTTATCTTTGTCCCACCGAGTGGCTGGTGGCTTCAAACTGCTGACCTTGTGATTAGCAGCCCAGCATATAACCAGTCCATAGTCGTTGTCGTTAAATAATCTGGT
Source organism: Echinops telfairi (assembly GCF_000313985.2). Lineage (NCBI taxonomy): Eukaryota > Metazoa > Chordata > Mammalia > Afrosoricida > Tenrecidae > Echinops > Echinops telfairi. The sequence continues at coordinate 18,442,415 of NW_022103951.1, forward strand.
GTCAATTTGGGACTTGTGAGGATTAAGAGTGAAGGCGTGGAGTCTAGTCTGTCAATTGAATGATAGCCAATAAGGCCTCTGTGTGGGCATGGCCTTCTCCTGAGGATTCTGGGAACTCTGGTATTTCCTCCTTGGATGTGGGCAACTCTCTTTCTCTGCTCATTCCCTGAAAGACTCTCTACTGACAAGACACATGAAGTTATGCTGATGACAGCAAGAGCCCTGGACCTGGAGCAGGCACTTCGGGACCCCCGCCAGCGCTGAGATGGTTCCCATGCCACTGGATCCACAAGATTTCCCACCCACTGCCCTGTGATCTTCCTGCACTTGGCATCATTGCATGTGTTTCATGAGTCTGAAGAGGACTTTATAGATTGGTATCGGGCATATGGACTAATATCAGACTTATGGACTTGATCTGGACTAGGTTAGAATGCTTTCTCAATATTCAACGGCTCTTGTATATAAAGCTCTTCCTTATACACATTTGACTGTCCATGAATTTGTTTCTGCATTCTACCCAGACTAAAGCAATTGTATATTCAATATTCTTTTCCAACACCATAATTTAAATGCACCAGCACTCCTAGGGAAGACTGAAGAAGGGCTCTTTAATGTATTATAAAATGTTAAGGGCAGGGACATAATTGTTTCAAGAATGAAAAAATGTTGCCCCAACAAATAGTGGAATATTAAGTGAAAAGTTTTGGAACTGTTCTTTTCACAATTTAGTCTCTCTTACTGAAAATTTGTAAAACATTTTTAAGCACTACCAAGACAAGGGAACATATTCTCTATTTTCTTATCAGAGTAATTAGGGTGTTATTTTTCTCTGAAATGACATTTGTTGATTTGAATCCACGGTGCCAAATCTGAAACAGTAAAAAGTCAGCTCACTTCACACCCGAGGGGAAGACAGAAGAGACCTTGTCTCCTGGGAGATGATGTGAAGTCTGTAAATGAAGTCCCTTGCCCAGCCGTCTTTGTCTATGGGGGCCGCTGCAGAGAAGTAAGAGGAGATCAGATACGCTGTGAACATAGCAGAAAGGAAACCAGGTCTAGGTCACCATGGGGGGCTAGTCAGAGAACAGGACGTGGATACCCTGGGCCGGTGGCCATCGAAGGCAAGCATAGCCTCGCTTCACATTGCTGACATGCCCTGTGCCTCATGACCCTACTCAAGAGTATTCCACAGGGCTCCCAAATTGTGCTGCATTTTTGATAGCTTCCTTTCCTATTCTAATCAGCCAGTTAGCTGCCATGGAACTGACTTGTGGCAACTTCATGTGTCAGAAAACCAGTGCTCCATAGGGTTGTTTTAATGTTTATTTTTCAAAAGTAGGTCTCTAGGTGCCTCTGGTAGACAACCTTTCCATTAGCAGCCAAGCACATTAACCCTTTACCCATCCATGGATTCCCTTTCTATTAAAGGCATTCTGAAATACATGGAGGCAGTAAACACACACACACACACACACACACACACACACACACACACACAGAGAAATACCCTTGCGAATCTCCACCATTACTCCCTAAGACTTGTAGCTATGAAAACCCATTAAGAGCATCACTTCATGGATGTCTTTGGGGTATTAATTGCTTTGGGCTGAAACAGTCTTTTCTATCACCCAGAACTTTGACTGCTTGTGCCCTCCCCCCACCCCCTCACTTCATCCAATGGATAAAGTTTTGTTTTGTTTTGTTCTAATTTGCCAAATTCATCGGTGATCTTAGCATTACAAGAAGGCAAAAATCTAAACATCTAGCTCGGCGTAGAGGGTGGGGGGAATAGAACAGATCTATTCATGTCAACTTAAGAAGGCAAACATATCAAGGAAGGCTAAGAGGAAGAATGAAGCAAAGGACTGAGAAAACGGCAAAGAGGGAGGGTGAAAGTTGGAAAAAGGAAGAAAGAAGCAGTACATCATTCTATCCACTTTTATTCACAGGAAGCACTCTGGTTGGAAGAAATGCTTAAGGAAAATACACGCAGTAATTGCTATAATTTATGAAGCCACAGAATTTAGAAGCTGATTTAAAACACATCTCTACTGTCAAAAGAATACACTATAAAATCTGGAAGAGTAGAGTACATGTAAAAATCCACATTCTAGTCTGCTCAGTCAAATAAAGCCACCAGATCTCAACTTTGGCCTTACTAGAGTCATGCATGCATATGTGTGTGTGTGTGTGTGTGTGTGTGTGTGTACTGAGACTGTGATGGCACCAAGTCTCTAAGTTCACCTCTCTCTATGTTCAGGGAGAATGCCTGAGCATCTGATGGGAAAAAGGAGAGACCACAGTCAAAATGGCAGTATTTATACACTGGAGTTGAGAGGATTCCACCTGGGTAATCTTTCACCACTGTTATTTCTGGCTGTGAACATAGAAGAAGCTGATGTTATCTCATCAGCCTCTCCGTCATCTCCCTCTGGAGGCAGGCAGTAGACGGTGGTGACGTGAGTAGTGTGCTCATCTCTCCTTTTCTTCCAGAAGCCGGTGCTCACAAATGAGCAGCTAAGACACCTGATTCTTTAACGTGACTGTAACAATAGATGATTCGGATTAAATTGTTACTTGATAGACGTTTTATTTCTTTTTTTAAAAAACCTCTTTGAAATTACTTATGGGCACTATTTGAGACAGACAAGATGTACCTCCAAGAAGTTTCCAAATCATTAGTGGAGCTTGGGATAAACCAAGACACTACTTCCTACCAACAAAAGAAACATGGTGTCCAGGTTTGGCTGCATTTTCAATCTAAAGCAATGGTTCTTGACCGGGAAAAATGTTGCCCTCAGGGAATATTTGGCAGTGCCTAGAGACATGTTTATTTGTTCTAACAGGGGGGATGTTTCTTCTAGAATCTAATGGGTGAAGGCCAAGGATGCTCCTCAACATCTTGTAATGCATAAAACAGTTCCCACCAAAAGTAATGATCCAGCCCCAGATGTCAAGAGTGCTGAGACTAAGAAACTTGGGACAAGAGAATCATCTAGGCCTACTACATGGTTTGTCAGAGGCAGGGGGAACATCTAAAGTTGGGCCACTGATTTCTAGCCATGGATTGGTCAGAGTTCAGGCGGGCAACAGCAACCGAATGAAATACTGGGATGCTAGGAGGTTGTCATCTGGGAGATGCTATCTGTGCACAACCCATAAGCCCCTGGGATTCCTGTTGTGTTCTGTGTGGATCCAGAGGAGCCCTCATAGCTCAGCTGCTAACTGTACTGTCAATGATTCAAACCCATCAGCCACTCCATGGGAGAAAAAGGTGGCATTCTACTTCTGTATAGTTTGTAGTCTTGGAAACCTTTTTGAGCTAATCTATTCTGTTCTATAGAATAATAGACTCGTTAGCAATATGTTTTTAAGTTGTGTACACCATCTCCCTATGTTTTTTTCACTCATAACTTAGTATCTCTCTTTGTCAAAAACTACCCTGAGTTCTCAACAAAATAATTTTTTTAAATATTCCTTTTTCAGCTATTCAAAACACAAAACAAAAACAAAAAACTACCTGAAGGCTGCTGGAGGCTGCTTGGTCAACGGAAGGAGGGAGTCCGTCAGCAGTGACTGCGGGGCAGTTGAACAGAAGCACCGAAACCCCTAGGTCTGAGGGCAGCGCCTCTTAGGTGTGGTTGGTTTGCTCCAGAATTCCCTCTTTGAATCCCTCTACTTATCTTGGTGCTTTTGAAGACAAGGACTAGAGTTGCCTTTTTCCTAGTACTCCAACACCCAGCACAGGATGGAACTATATTAAATGCCCACTGGATAGCTATTGAGTGAGTTCATTTATTGGTGGATTCATGATTCAGGGCTGTGCTAGGGGTAATTGGCGCCTCAACAGACTCTAGGGTAGCCCTCGGGATGTCTGTCTCCTATTGTTCACACCACCGTGTAATCCCTTCTATTTGAGTGTGAGTTGGGCCTGTTATTCATAACAGCAAAATCAATAGGATGTATAGGGTTATGCATGGATTGCATTACATAAATTTTGTATACATTACGTACATCATGTCCATCTTGCTAGACTCTTTTCCATCATTAAAGATGTCAGCTGGCATGGTGTGTACTGCCTACAGAGGGGGCCATGCGGTTGGGTGGTCAACAGGTAAGGAGAAACTGGAGCACACAGATCAATGACCTACTAGGAACTGAAGACAACTGACCAACAGCATGAGTGAGTGGGAAAAGGGCCTTGAGCCTCAGATGAGAAGGCAACTCTGGCTGGCACCTTGATGGAAGCCTTGCAGGTGGCCCAGATTCGGCCGTGGTGTGAGATAAGCAACATATGCTGCTTGAGGCCACCGCAATAGATAACCAATACAACTGGGCAGTGATGAAGTTCAATTGGGGTTTCCTGGATGTGAATCAGAAGCCCCGATGGAGCTGGTTTGGCTGCCCTTCACCCATCACTAAGTACCTGCTTGGTCTTGTCTTTGCCTTGAAGTCTGGGAAAGGCATATCCTACTAATACCCACAACTGTCTTGTGTGATAACTGATCTCTTTTTAAAATAACTGATCTTTAAACACAATTGGAGTGAAGAACATTCTCATCTTTGCTTCCATCTCCGTCACCAGTTTTCATCTGAGACAACACACACTAAAATGACCGGATATGTCAAAACCTTAGTGAGTCATTCTATGCCTACTGTGCTAACAGCATAATTATAGACAAGAGACTTTATGGATACAAATTTTCCAGTTCCACATGGGCCCTAAAGATGCAAGAGAGGTGGATGAAATAATCTTCTGGAAGACAAATTTCCCTGTGATAATCACATGTGCAGAATCGCAGCGATGGGGGCTCCAAAACTCACTCTACAAAGTAGAAAACCAGATTAAGAGAGAGGAAGAAAAAGGTTCAAAATCCCGCAGGTAGCAAATTCATGGGCCTAAACTTTCCTAATGGCCCATCCTTTCAAACTTTCCTAATGACCTATCCTTTTGTTCCATCGTATTCTGCTCCTTCAAATTCAGGATGTAGGCTATTTCCAATCTCTATCGATTGTTGACCAAAGAATTTTCACAAGCATCATGGCTACCTCTAAAATGGAATCCTTCTACCTTTTAAAATGTTTTCTGCGTATCTGACCTTCCATAACTCTACTGCAGTCCTGCTGAAGACTCATGTAAGATGAAGCTTTACCAGGGAAAGTTACTCTGAGGATCTCATTTTAAAATACGTTCCAAATGGCAGACATTTTAAACAGAACTAACACTAGCCAACACCATCTTTGATTCGGCTGTTTTTGGCTTGAACTTTGGACTCACGTCGTTCTCCTGTGCCCAAAACTAGCATCAGGCATTCCCCTCCCACTACATCCCCAACTGCCCCCCAGCCCCCAATTATTTTTTTGGATACCCTGAGATTGGACAGCTTTTCAAATTTTCATAATGGGAGTCATTACACACTTTCAAAACATGAATAGCCCCACAACCTCCTGGTTGGCTATTAAAAACACAAAGGGTTGGCAAAGTTTAGGTGAATTGTTCACATTTGGGGTCTTTATGTATAATTTTTAGACATATGAAGACAAAATAAGGTGCGAAACCCCTTTCATAAAAGGCTCCATCTGCTGCGAGGAAAAAATATTGTTATCATGTGTTAAAATTCAACTATATGGTTAAGGGGAAAATCAGAGCATAATCCAAAAGTAAAAAAGATCACATGCCTCCCTAAATTCCATCTTTTCTTCTGTCTCCTCTACTTCATTCCCATATAAGATACACATGGCAGACCTTCAGCTCTCTGCACCTGTGGCACCACACAGAGCATCTGTTTTTAATCATGGAAAGCTAGGGTTTCATTCAGTTAAAGACGAGGGTAACCACGAACTCTTGTGACAGTTCAGAATGAGGCTAGAGATGACCCAGGTCCACCCTCTAGAGAAATAGATTGTTCTGGGCTTTGGGCTTCCGGTGGGATTGCTTTCACCCGCCCAGTGCTCTCTCATTGACACTGACTCACTCTGCCAGCTGACACTGGGAGGGCACTGAAGCCAGCGAATGGGCTTCCAAGCTGGGGCACTTGGGTGTCTTGGCTCACTTGAAGTTTCCAATGCTAAAAGGTCTCAGCTCCACTGCTGGATTTACTTCTTGACTCCCACAGAGGAAAAGTGGAGCACTGACTCATACCCATCAGGATCTGCAAAGAAAAACTGGGACTCCCACATCCCGGAGTGAATAGACTTCTCTGAGTTCCGTCTAGGGTCACCTTCAGAACATGATTTGTTTTGAAGAGCTATTTGCCATCTCAATAAAATGCAGGGGGCCGGGGGTGGGGGTGAGTCTAGAGATGTTCTGGGCAGGCTGTTAGCTCCAAGATAAGAAAAAGTGTTATCTTCAAGTGGAACCACTTTCTTAATAAGATGTTTTTCCTTTTATTAAGAATGTGTAACATTTCTGAGTTAGATATGTATTTCTAAACCCTTTGTGTCTCAATTGTGGAAGAAGATACGAGGATTAAAGATTTAACTCCCCTCTCCCCAAATGGTTATTCTTGCTTAGGTATTGTAGCCTTCAGCAGGCAGTGGCATATAAAGCAGTTTTGATTTTTACCTCTTTTCATACCGCCGTTGTATTTATTCCTGATAAAGAGATTTGGGGCCTTAATGTTACTTGGAACCACATATTGGAATGACCAATGGGCCCTGGACTCACCACTAGGATTGAAAAATACTGAACCACGCATTTACACACCACTTACCACAGGTAGTTAATCAATCCATCAATTAACTCACTCAACAAGTATCCAGTGGACATTTCATAAAAGCTTAATTTAACCCTGAGCAAGGTATTGGAGAGTATGTAGAGAAAAGGTGTTTGTTTGTTTAAGAAGAGTAAAATTGGTAGGTGGAAAAGGGAGAAGAGAGATAGAGAAAACATTTTCAATAATAAATTTCCATAATTTGAAACTTTAACACTATGTTATTGGAGCCCTGGTGGTATTGTGGGTTATGCATTGGGTTACTATCCACAAAGTCAGAAGTTCAATCCTACCAGTTGCTCCTCAGGAGAAAGATGAGGCTGTCTGCTCCTGTAGAGTTTACAGCCTCTGGGACGCTCTATGATGTTGCTATGAATCAGAATTGATTCTATGGTAGGGGGCTTTCTTGGTCATTTTTATTGGGAAAATATTAATGTTTTTAAAAGCCCACTATGAGTGCAGATTGTTTTGCTTCGTATTTCTGTGTTTTTGCAAGAAAACAAACAATATGTATATAACAACCCACTCAATGCCACAGATGAGTTCATGCTGAGAGATTTTGAGATTCTATGTACTTGAAATTCAATCTTGAGATTACAATCATAATGTAAATCTTTCTGACGTATCTCCTTGGAACTCACTCGGCCTTGCTTCCTTCTCATCTCAGAAGTGAGATCTCAAATTCACAATTGGCCAAACTCTAGGTTGAGTGCTCAACTGTGCACTGAACAGTTGGAGTTCAAACCCATCTAGCTGTTCCCCAGGGCGAAGACCTGGTTGTTTGCTCTAGAAAAGTTAATAGCCTAGAAAACTCTAGGGGGAAATTCTACTCTGACATGTGAGGTCACTGTGAGCTGAAAAATCAATTCAATGGCACATAACAGTAACAATTGTTCATTTAGTGAGTGTGTAATATGTTAAAGGCACTATGCTGAACATAGCGCTATGTTCAGTCCTTCGAGAATGAACTAGAAGACCTCTGCAGAGACCTAACACAATACTGTGTCGTCTGAACAAGGTTTCACTCAATTGTCATCTTAAGTCAAGTAAACTGGCTGGCAACACAAATAAGAATACCAGATGGTGCTTTTTGAATAAATATACTTTAAGAAAATAAGAAGACTATAGCTATAAAAAGAGTGTTGGGGAAACATCCAACCTTCTCTGACTTCACAAGAAAGAAGAAGAATCAAACTCCACATCAGGCCAAGTCTGAATCCTATGAAGCAGGCTTCTGACAAGCCTCTATTCTCCAACCTTCCTAACAACTCTGACACCAGCCCCCTGACACAATCTACTTCTCATTTGGGTTCAATAACATCCCCATGGCTACCCAGAAGTCACAAACCAAACACACGATTACAGAGTTTATTCGGCTAGTTGTTGTTAAGTGCCATTGAGTCGATTCTGACTCATAGTGACCCCATGTACACCAGAACGAGCGATCCATCACCTGGTCCTGTGCCATCCTCACAATTTGTCTTAGGTTTGAGCCCATTGTTGTAGGCACTGTGTCCATCCATCTTGTCAAGGGCCTTTCTATTTTTACAGCCCTTCCAGCATGATATCCTTCTCCAGGGACTCGTCACTCCTGACAACATGTCCAAACCACATGAGACAAAGTCTCGCCATCCCTGTTTCTAAAGCGCATTCTGGTTGTAACTCATTCAACATAGATCTGTTTGTTCTTTTGGCAGTCCAGGGTACTTTCAATATTCTACACTAACGTCATTCAAATACATCAACTCTTCTTCAGGCTTCCTCATTCAATCTCCAATTATCACATGCATAGGAGGTTATTGAACATACCGTGGCTTGGCATGTAGTCCACCTTAGTCCTCAAAGTAACAACCTTGCTTTTGAATATATTACAGAGATTTTGTGCAGCAGATTTGATCAATTGAACGCATCCTTGGATCTCTTCACTACTGCTACAATGAGCATTGATTATGGATCCAAGCAAGATAAAATTCTTGACTTTAATCTTTTCCCCATTTATAATGATATCATCTATTGGTCCAGTTGTAAGGATTTTGGTTTTCTTTATATTGAGTTGTAATCCATACTGAAGGCTTCGATCCTTAGACAAATCAATAGGTTACAATTGAGAATTAGAAATGAGCAAGATACAGGTCTTTGGTCAGGATATCCTCTTCCCAGCCATATCTAAAAAGGTTCTTGGCCTCTGCCCTGCTCCAACAATGCTTGGCTTGTGTTGCTGATAAATGCCCAAATGGCATGTCACTCTGCCAGAAGCCTCAGCCAGGAGGTGCTCAGTTCTAGCTCCATGGATTCAAAAACCTAGCTCTTCTAATTAAAGGCCTGGAGGCACCCGACTTTGCAAGCAAGCTTCCTGCTCAAAGGCACTCAGCTCTATTCACTCCGTGGACTGGGAATACCACGACTGTGTCTCCTGCTTTGGCTCTTGATTCTGCTGCTGTCATTACTTGCCACTCACTCCTCTGCTGCTTCTCTGGTATCACAGCTTTAAGTCCCTGGACTGAGGATGTTCAATGCACAGGGATCGTGGGGTTCGAAGATACACTCCACCCTTGGCTCTTCTTTCGGATGGTATAGAGATTCGCTCTTCCTGCTTATGAGATGAGTCATTTTGAACCCAGGAGGATGGCAAAATTGATGAATTCGCTCATTAGATTTCCAAGTTTTTACCCTCACAATTAGCTCTGTTAATAATAATAATAATAATAATAATAGCTGATGTATATAATCTTATCAGCATCTTCTCCACCTTTTCTTCCTCAGGCTCATCAGGGAAAAAAGTCTTTTGGTGGGAGTTACAAAGACTACAGTTACAGCAGCCATAAGTAATTCACTGTACTGCAGTAGCTTTATGGTAAAATAACAAATATTTTCATTTTTCTTTTTGAGAGAAAAATATAAAAGAACTATTTTTTAAAATATTGGCTCAAAAATCAATGGATTACATGCTTATCTTTTCATGAACTCAGCTAGATTAAAAGTAAGTCATTTAATTGTGTTTTAAGATTGAGAATATAATTTTGGTATCTGTGGTGGATTGCCTTGTGTTTCCCAAAAAAGCACCATTGAAATCCCAATCTTGGGTAGCTGTTAATGGCCCTTTGTTTGGAAATAAGATCTTGGAAGATGTCATCAGTTAAATTAGCAGGAATAGAATGGGGTCGAAACCAAACTGAATGGCAGCCTTAGAAAAGAGGAGAAAAGAAACAAAAAGACACAGGGAAGATGGTGTTGGGAAGATGGAGGGAGAATTAAAGAGATACATCTACAAGCCAAATAATACCACAATGACAAGGAACCACCTGAAGCTAAGAAAGAGGCAGGGGGCAGACTCACTCTCAGAAGGCATCAACACGGCTGACACCTTGATTTCACACTCCTACCCTAAAAAACTGTGACAGAATAATTTTTGGTTCTTATATGCCACCTAGTTTGTGGTACGCTTCTAGGGCAACCCTAGGAAATGAAGAAAGCATCATATTATGAAACTTATCACACATTTAAGATTTAAGGGATTTCCTGAACGTATCATAATGTTTATTTTCTCCTTTCCAGATGAGAAAATATGTATGGTGGGAGAGGGGTGCATAACCAAAGAAACCCCCAAGCAAACCGGAAATGCAGAGCTTTCGTAGCACACCTTTTCTCTGCTAGGTAAGCATCAAGCAACTCCCTCTGAGGTAGTGCACGCAGCGGTGGTGCCTGGGAAAGGTTCTCTCTGTTCACACTGAAGTTTTTCATAAAAGCAGTTTTGCTCCAGGCTCACTTTTTTATTTTTTTGATGGCCAATTTAAAAGAACAGTGTGCAGCTGTGAAATTTTGTTTCCTAATAGGGAAAAGTTCTGCAAAAACTGTTGTGATGTTGAACACAGCTTCCAAGGACAGCGCTATGGGAAACACTGAAGTATACGAGTGGTTTTCTCATTTCGAAAGAGGTGAAATGTTGATTGATGACAAACCTCATTCTGGATGTCAGTCAACTTCCCTAACGAATGAAAGTGTCAACTCATAGAATTTTTAAAGAGAGTCTTTTTTAAAATAAATCACTTTACTGGGGGCTCATACAGCTCTTCACAATCCATACAGCCATCCATTGTGTCAAGCACATTTGTTACCACCATCATTTTCAAAACATTTCCTTTCTAGTTGAGCCCTTGGAATCATCTTCTCCATTTCCCCTTCCTCCCCCACCCTCCCTCCCTCATGAACACTTCATAATTTATATATTTTTTCATGTCTTACACTGACTGATGTCTCCCTTCACCCATTTTTCTGTTGTCCATCCCCCTGGGAGGAGGTCATTGGTAGATCATTATGATCGGTTCTCTCTATCTCCCCACACCTTCCCCATCCCCTCCTGGTACGGCTACTCTCAATATTTGTCCTGAGGGGTTTATCTGTCCTGGATTCCCTGTGTTTCCAGCTCTTATCTGTACCCGTGTACATGCTCTAGCCAGATTTGTAAGGTAGAATTGAGGTCATGATAGTGGGGGTGGGTGGGGGAGAAGCATTAAAGAACTGGAAGAATGTTGTATGTTTTGTCAGTGTTATACTGCACCCTGACTAGCTTGTCTCTTCCTTGTGAGACTTCTGTGAGGGGATGTCCAATTGTCTACAGATGGGCTTTGGGTTTGCACTCTGTCCCCCACGTTCACATAAATATGATTGTCTGTTTGGGGTCTTCTGATGCCTGATACCTGATCCCATCAACACCTCATGATCACACAGGCTGGTGTGCTTAATTCCATGTGGGCTTTATTGCTTCCCAGCTAGATGGCTGCTTATTTATCTTCAAGACTTTAAGACCCCAGACGCTCTGTCTTTTGATAGCTGGGCACCATCAACTTTCTTCACCACATGTACTTATGCACCCATCTTGTCCTCAGTGATCGTGTTGCGAAGGGGAGCATCACAGAATGCCAGGTTATTAGAACAAAGTGTTCTTGTGTGGAAGGAGTACTTGAGTAGAGGCTCAATGTCCATCTGCTACCTTAATACTTTAACATATAAATATATGTACATAGACCTATATCCCCATCATTATATAAAAATATATTTACATATATACATACCTGTATTTAATACCTCTATAAATGTCTTTTGCCTCCTAGTTCTTTCCTCTATTTCCTTTTACTTTCCTCTTGTCCCACTATCATGTTTGACTTTTATTCAGCTCTCAGCAATTTCTCTCGGCTACATTGCACTTGATCAAACAACACCAGGCATTCTACACCCTCCTCACCATCGACTTTATATCACTTGTTGTTCCCTTGTCCCTGGGTTTGTTGGCTCCTACTTTCCTTTCCCCCACCTCCCCCTCTCCCATGTTCCCCCAGATCTGCCCATCCCATTGTTTTCTCCTTGGGATTTTTTATCCTGCCTATCTTATGTAGATACACATGGGGTGGGGGGAGAGCCTATAAATAGTTTCAGGTCTGTCTACTGACCTTTACGAATGTTTTCCAACCAAGTCTGATGGGGTGCCAAGCCCTGCCCCCAATGTGTATTTTTGGTATTCCTTACGGACTTCATTGCATTGCTTGCCTTTGTGTTTTGCCCTAGTGTGTGGAGGGCATGTGTGAGGGGGGTCAGACTGGGCATAATTCCCACACTATGTCTCTACTGCTGTCTCCAGTAGCACTGTGGGTCAGTGGGTGAGGGGACGCCATGTCTCCTGGTGGGAGTGGCCCTACCATCTTCTCTGTGCACTGGCTGCTCTAGGCAGGAATGTTGTCATGGGGGCTTGGTGGACTCCGATGCGATTCTCGCTCTCTTTCTCCTTCCTTCCTTCTTAGTTTGCTTCAGTGTGGTCTGAGCAGACCCGCCCCTCTCCCCAGGCTGTATCTTCAGTACTATCTTCTGTAGTGCATTCTTCTGGGGAGGGGGAGGGGGGTCCATGTAGCCATTATGGGGGCCTGCCCGCAGACTTCTCTGTTAATACACTGCTTTATGCAGGTATGTTACCTTCAAGGCTTGGCACACCAGGTTAAGTTTTGTCTTTCCTCAGAGTTCTCACTTCAAAAGAATAGTTGTTTATTTGGAGATTTTCTTGTATGGCTAGCTATAGAAATATTAAAGAGGAAAGTTTACCTTACTCTGTCAAGCCTTTGAAATTCTGTTTTATCAGACAACAAGGGCTGGATCAGGAAATATAACTGGTTTTAAGACTTGGCTTTAAGACCTGTTGAGCCTGAGAAGATTAACGTGCCTCAGTCTCCTTCTCTGTGACACAAGGGGTCTCATCAAGGTTATGGCTCTTAAACCATTATATGATTATTTGTGCCTTTATATACTGTGGTCCTGAATTCTCTTTGAGACCCTCTCCATACAAAGTTTTTTTTTTAATTTGTAAGACTTCAAAATGGCCTTGTTCCTTTCTGATATAGTAATATTTTATTACATCCATACATAGTATGAATTTTTCCCTCTAGGCAAGCATGGAGCAACTCCCTCTGAGTTAGTGAAATCACCTGGGAAGGTTCTCTGTGGTCACAGGGAGTTTTTCATGAAAGTAGTTTTGCTTGAACCTCATTTTTTGTGATGGCCAATTTACGAGAACAAAGTTTAACTGTGAAATTCTGTTTCTTGCTTGGGAAAAATACCCATAGAAAATGTTATGATATTGAACACAGCTTATAAGGACAGTGCTATGGGAAACATTCAAGTGTACATGTGGTTTTCTCATTTCCAAAGAGGTCAAGTGTTGATTGATGACAAACCTCATTCTGGATGTCCATCAATTTCCCAAACGGATTAAAATGTTGACAAAATTCATGCACTTGTGCTCAAAGACTGATGATGGACCATTGAAGAGATAGGGAAGTTTTCTGGACTATCTTAGAGCTCGGTTCAGTGAATTTTAGCAGAAGACTTGGGACTGAGAAGGGCTGCTGTGAAATTTGTGCCTCGGGTTCTGACTGACCAGGAAAAAGAGTGTCAACTGGAAACATGCTGTGCTTTGAAAGAACTGCTCCAAAGCCATCCAGACTTTTTTTTCCAAGGTCATTACTGGTGATGAGACATGGTGCTATTCTTATGACCCCGAAACCAAACATCAACCAAGTCAGTGGAAGATGCCATTGTTACCCCACCCCCAGAAAAACTTGTCAAATAAAATCAAAGATTAAGACAATGCTTTTTTGTTTTTTTGATGTGAGTGGGATAATGCATTTGAAGTTCATTCCACCAGGTCAGACTGTTAACCAAGCTTTCTATTTAGAGGTTATGAAAAGCATGTGTAACAGTGTGCCGGGGAGTGGGGGAAGCCTGATTTGGGGCAGATGGAGGATTGTTTCTGCCACCACAACAATGCACCTGCTCACACAGCCATCTCAGTGAGCTAGTTTTTGGCAAAAACAGCATACCTCTCTTGCCCCAGGCACCTTACTCTCCTGACCTTGCTCCGTGTGACTTCTTTTTGTTTCCATGAATGAAGAGGGACATGAAAGACTACATAGAAGAGGTGAAGAATAAAATGAGGGAGGTTCAGCCCTCCCTCCAAGGGGCACGGCGGGCCCAGTGACCTTGGCAGGCCTGCCCACCCAGGTGCTCTTGTACCCCACCCCC
>NW_022103951.1:18456796-18483321 GCF_000313985.2 Echinops telfairi
CTCCCTACACCCCCAGCCCCCAGGAGTGTGTTGTTTTCTCTGTTGAAAAAAAAAGTTACAAAAATAAATCTCGAAGTTAAAAAAAAAAAATGAGGGAGGTTCTGCTAGCCATCCAAACAGATGAGTTTGAAAAATATTTCCAAGAATAGGATTGCAGATTTGACAAATTTATGAAGTGTAATGGAGAGTACTTTGAAGGTGATAAGTTGTTTTATAAAAAAAAATTTAAATACATAGCTTTGAAAAAAATTGATTTTGTGGGGGTACTCCCTCATATTTTGTGTTATTTTAAGCCACTAAACTTATGATAATTTGTTATAGCAGCAACAGGAAACTGATCCACTGCCCAAATCTGATATGACTACACATCTCCTGCCGAGAAACTGAAATTGCCACACCTCATGCTTCTCCTACCAGACAAAGGTATAAAGTCTGTTTCCTATGATGTGTGCAATTTAGGATCCATTCAGTTAGAAAGTTGTGATGATGCCTCGGGGAAAGGTCTAGCAAGCACCAACCTAGCTCTATTGTTTGCTGTTATTTTTTTAAACCACATTGTATGCAAATATAGGCATCTTGAAACACAGATTTCATGTAGCTATATACTGGAGTTTTTGATGCCTATCTTCCTTTGCAAAATCTCTCATTTGCAATTCAGATGAGCTAGTCAACAAAGATTTCCTCAAAATTAAAACTAATAAGAAACAGAATTGAGTCGGGTAAGCAGCTACTGACCTCTAAGGCAATGTGAAACTAAAAGAATAACCAATGTGGCTACTTTCGTTTCCTTTTTTCCCCTTAACTTTACATTTTAAAAATCATTAGTCCCACGTAACTCTGAATCACTCAGTCATTTTCTCCACTTTGGCCATTTTTCAAGAGCGTCCACCTACTTCCATTTCTCCAGCAGCAGTCTTTCGCCCTTACAATTTCTCTTCAGACTGGCTTTTATTTGATAGAAAAATAAACACCTGGCAAGTTAAGAGTGTAAAAGGAATCTAATTTTTTTGTAACACCTTGCCAATTTCTTTGGGGGTAAATATGATCCTTAAAAAAAATCCCAGGCTTTTCTACAAGCTTTCATGAATATTTTCTGGCACTCAAATAACAGTTATTGGTTCCAAGCTGTTCTTCCATGGGATCTTAGATGTGGGGCTGCTCCAGAAAGCAAGTGCATTCTCTTGGGCATGATGTATGTTCTAATGTGCTGTCCCCTGTTCCATTTCCTCAAGTGCTCATTCAATGCAGTAATTGGCCCTGTTGATTTCCTCTTCTATCACTTTCCTTCCTACCTACCTTCCTTCCTATTTTTCTCCCTCTTTCTTCCTTCTCTTTGCTTCTGTCTCTTTCACATTCATTGGCACTCTTTCATCCTCTCTTTCCCTCTACCGCTTTGCTTTTAACCAAGCCACTTGAAACAGATGGATTCTCTAGTCCTCAAATAGAGAGGATTTAGTATAATTCTTTGTTGGGGGATATAGATGTTCCAAGGGCACATCATTGGTCACGAGGGTTGGTAGCTTTGGAAAGCCACTGGGGAGTTTAGAACAGTCTCTCTCTTTGGAATGAGACATCACTATGTCATACTGCTGTGGGGAAGCTCATAGATGGCGATGCTGATGGATTTACACTTCCCTCAACTTCTCATACATTAGACTGGAGGTAAGGAAATACCCTTGTGCACAGGAGAGTATACATTTTTAAATAAGGTGGCATCAAATTGCTAGAGTGGTGTTTGTTTTTTTTTTGTAGTCTCGTGTTTCTGAGGTAATGTTTTCTAAGCATCCAGACAAATCCAGAATTGCCATTCTGGGAGGCCTGAAAGTCCAGTCATTACGGACTTGGACTTGGAGAAAATATGTGGCAGTTGGTTTCCATAAAGATTGCAGCCTTGGAAACCCTACGGGGCAATCCTACTATGTACTATAAGGTGCTATGGGGTAAAACCCACTCGACAGCACACAACAACTATCAGCTTAGGAATCCCTGCATGGTGAAATAAGTTTTAAAAAAAAAAACACTCACTGGCTAACCTAAAGGTTGGAGTTTCGAGTTTACCCAGAGACACCTCAGAAAAAAAGCTTGGTGATCTACTTCTAAAAAGTCATCCAGTGAAAACCCTAAGAGTATAGTTCCATTTGGGCATCCATAGAGTTGCAGGAATCAGAGTCAACCGGAACACAACTGATTTTTATCATTAAGGAAGGCAAAAGGGAACTAAAAGTTTTGAGCACCCCCCCACCCATGTCTATGTGATAGAATTGAATACCCATAGCAGCTCCATATGGTCTGTACTATAAATTCAGAAACTCTGAAGAGACTGAGGTCTTATTGTCCTTGATAAGATGGGACACAAGAGGGTTTCTGGTTTAGAGAAACAGTTTTACTACTCAAGGCAAAAACAGCACGAGAAGCATCTCAGCACCAGTTTCACAAGCTTTAATGCCCACAGGGCCAAATGTTCTTAGAAGAGGAGCCCCTAATCATGAAGTCTGAAGCTTACATATGCTTATCCCTACCTCCAAAGACAGGTATAGACAACTCATTAAGCACAGCACATCTGATGGGAGGAGAGGGAACAACTACCTCACAACCATAAATGGGAGCAAATGGCCCTGAGAAGTTCACTCCCTAAACCAATCTAATTTTAGGCTTCCAAGGCCTTCACTCAGAAAACCCAGCCTATGCACACACATGAAAATAATTATATGTGGCCCTGCTCGACGCTTGCTCTCATGAAGAGATCACTGAAAATATGGGTGCTATAGAAAATTGTGTTGAAGACACCAGATGATGGCAGGCTATCATAAAGAATCACATCTGGGGGTCTTCAAGATTTGTCTTAAAACAATAAGTAATCTAAATAAGGCATCAACTAAGTCCACATGGAAGGAGCACAACAGCCTGAGTGATGCAAGGGTTGTAAACAATAAAATCCAAATCTGGAGGGAATGGTATCAGAGCTTAAATTATGAAGACACAAAATGCATAAGGCCATGATAACAGTGGAAACCCAGAATCCATTTGCAGGGTCTCCATATGGATTAAGCATCCAGTGAATCTCCTCTGACAATAGTGCAGGGATGTAAATAGCCTTGCTATCATTGTAAAGTTGATTATGGCAGATACAGTTAAAATGTAATACCTTACCTTTTGGACTATTTTAAAGTAGTTTCAGTTTTTAATATTCTGTGTTTTCTTTTTGATTAAAATGTTTGGTTTGGTTTGTCATTGTTGCTTTGTTGGTGGTGGTGATTTATTTGCTTCCTGTTTGTATTTTGCCTGGTTTTCTGTATATACAAGATAGATATATCCAAGATAGACATATCTAGAGAGACAGTAACTAGATTACTTATTGCTTAGGGACATGGCAGAGGAAGGTGCGGTGAAATGAGGAATTAAAAACAATGAGTATAAGAAAAAATGCTCTGAAATTGATTGTAGTGATCACTGCACAACTCTTCTTAATATGATTGAACAATTAACTTGTCTGAAAAGTGAATTATATGCCAATAAAACTATTTTTAAAGAAAATAGTAATTTTCTCCCACCTAGTATCACCCAAATTTTACAGATATGTATTTTAGTTTTCTGCTAGTTGAGAGGACTTACTGAAACCCAACTGCAGGTAGAACATGAGAGTGGGACAAGATGAAAGTAAAAGGAAATAGAGGAAAAAACTAGCAGGCAAAGGACATTTGTAGAGGGCTAAATACAGGCATGAACATATGTAAATATATTAATATATTATGATAGGGAAATAGATCTATGCTAAGTATTAAGGTAGCAAACAGACACAAGCCCTCCCTCAATGCAAGACCACTTTGTTCTATTAACCAGACATTCTATGATGCTCAGCTTCCCAACACGATCGCTGAAGACAAAATGGGTGCATAAGCAAATGTGGAGAAGAAAGCTGATGGTGCCTGGCTATCAAAAGATAAAGCATCTGGGGTCTTAAAGGCTTGAAGATAAACAGTGGCCATCTAGCTAAGAAATAAGCAAGCCCATATGGAAGAAGCACACCAGCCTGTATGATCATGAGGTGTCAATGGGATTAGGTATCAGGCATCAAAGAGCAGGAACAAAAAAATCATATTGATGTGAATGAAGGGGAAGGAGGAGTGGACACCCAAGGCCCATCTGTAGTCAATTGCACATCACCTCACGGAAGGGTCACAAGGAAGGGACAAGCCAGCAAGGGTCCAGTATAGCACTGACAAAACATGCAACTTTCCTCTAGTTCTTTAATGCTCACACACACACACACACACACACACACACTATCATGACCCCAATTATACCTTACAAATCTGGCTAGACAAGAGCATATACACAGATACAGGTAAGAGCATACAACACAGGAAATCCAGGACAGATAAGCCCCTCAGGAACAATAATGAGAGTAGCAATACCAGGAGGGTGAGTGGAAGGTGGGGGAAGAAAGGGAGAACAGATCACAATGATCTACGTATATCCCCCTCCCGGGCCGGGGTAGGGGGGGTGGACAACAGAAAAGTGATTGAGGGAGACATCTGTCAGTGTGAGACATGAAAAAATAATCATTTATAAATTATCAAGGGTTCATGAGGATGGGAGGGCAGAGGAGGGAGAGAAAATGAGCTGAAACCAAGGGCTCAAGTAGAAAGAAAATGTTTTAAAAATGATGATGGCAACAAATGGACAAATGTGCTTGACACAATGGATGGATGGATGGATTGTGACAAGAACTGTAAGAGCACCCAATAAAATGACCAAAAAAAGGAGACGTTGAGAGTGGGTCATTTAACCAACTCTGGTTCTTTAACCAAAGGAGTTCTGGTGGCATAGTGGTGATGAATTGAGTTGCTAACCCTGAGGTCAGCAGTTCAAAGCCAACAGCAGCTCCTCAGGAGAAAGAGAAGACTTTCTACTCCTATAAAAAGTTACAGTCTCAGAAACCCACAGGAGTAGTTCTACCCTGCCCTATAGGCTTGCGTATAGGGTGGCAGTGAGTTTGAGGAGGTTTTTTTTTGGGGGGGTGTTATTTAACCAATCAATAGTGTTATTTATCATATTTCTAAGAGCCAAGTGTTAAAGGGTTGTATTCAACTAAACGATATAAGTGTCTGGGGAAATGAAATAGGTTATCAAACAAAGAAGTTGGCTCACAGAAAGGTTTGCTGCAATACATCCCCTCATCTAAATCCATTGTGTCCCCTCTACCTTTGTTATTGCTTTTTAATCACTTTATTGGGGGCTCTTAGAACATTCTATGCATCAATTGGATCAAGCATATTTGTACATATGTTGCCAACATCATTTCCTAACCACTTACTTTCTATTTGAGCCCTTGGGATCAGCTCCTCTTTTTTTCCTCCTCCCCCGACCCTCCTACCCTCATGCTCGCCATCTTTAAAATGGATCTTTTGTTCTGTCCTATTTCTCCAGGGCACTGTTACACTATACTTAAACTAAATTTCTTCTAATTAGTCATGAATGAGAACTCCCCAGATAATTTGTATTGAACACAAAATACTGTTATCAAATTACGTAACATGGCTGGACCTACAGAACATTATGCTAAATGAAATTAGTCAATCACAAAAGGCCAAATATTATGTGAAACCAATGATATAAGAGAGGAAAAAGCAAAATACTCTCATACCAAAGGGAACTGATTTTGAAGATTATCAAGGGTGGGGGAGGACAGGGCAGGGGGCTGGTACAATAGGCTGGAGTGTTGACAGGTGATGACTTGTAACCCAAACCAATGAAAGGTTTCAAGGAGGTCAATATATTCATGGTGGATATGTCTCACACAACACAATACCTCAAACTAACACAAGTATATCTATATACATGATTTCATTTGATTCATTAGAAACCCCAAAGTAGGGCACCTCAGAGGAGAAAACGTTGAGTTCATAGTTAAACTCACTTACAACTATTAGATGTTAAGAAGAAACAAGCAGAAACGTGGACTTCAAGTCTTCAAATTTGAAAGATACTGGCCTTTGGTTCAATTCCCATACACCCCAGAGCAGTGATTCGCAACTATTATGGGAGAAGGGAAGTTTGTGTGGTTGGGAGCTCCTCAGGAGGGTCAACATATCAGCTCTACCTGGATGAGAGCTCAAACCATGACCCTTTTCAGAGATGTTGCTCTCCTCCCGAGTAAAAACCACAGTGATGTTGGGGAGCCCTGTTAACTAATAAAGTAGCACTTTATCCTTAAGGCATGCTCAGAGCCGGGTGGGGGGCGGGGGGACTTGCAGAATTTGAGTCCGCTTTTACAGTTAATCAATGTCTTCTCAAATGCTTGATAGGAATGATTTTGTGTAGTTAATATAGTTATTAGAAAATCAAGCGAGAGATTTCTAGTGCCTTCCGCAGTAGCATCAACTCACTAATTTATTCACTCATTTATGCAGCATGTACAAAAATGTGCATATTAATACATCCTTGGATAAATATCTTTCAGTCTCAGGACCCTTTAATTGAATCAGGTTTGTGTCAGAGTTGCACGTCTGTTTATCTTTTGACAATGACAGCTAAAGGTTACATCCCAGGACCTAGAAAGCTGACTTAAGTGTCCTACTTAAATTCTAATAATAATGAAAAATAACTAATCAGTAAGAATCCTTTTGAAAACGATCACTCGAGGAGAAAATTGTTCCTGACGGTGTGAAGAGCGCTGCTCTGCTCCATCAAGGGCAATCATGAGGCTCAGGAGAAAATCAGCATTTGCATCCCAGGCCATTCTGCCAGATGCCGTCCAAACTCTCTCTCATCTGCCCCAGCACAATGCCCTGCTCCTCACCACCTGTTTCGTTTGAATTAACTGCAAGAGAGAGGAAAGAAATGGTATACATTTCACTGCTCAGTAATTTCCCCAAACTCAGAATTCAAAAGATGCAATATTTTAATCCTGTACTCTTTTTGAAGTGGGAACATCCCACAGAACATAAGACTAAGAATAGCCTTGGATTTGATTCCTTGTCTGTCGTGTTTTTGTGCAGCAGGAGATGAAAAACAACCTTGAAAGTCGGCCTTGTACAAAATGATCTTGTCTTAGTTATCAATGGGGTAAAGTTCCTATTAGTCTGTAACATATACAATTTTTACAACAGTTTTTGTCCACATACTAATAACTCTCCCCCTCCCCATTATAAATATATTCAGAAATAAAAGATAGTAAAATTATAGTTATTTTATGCCGTGAAATTTAAGGTAATTTAAAGTACTGAGAATTGACATGCTTCACTTTTTTGTTTAAAAAACAAGCAAACCAAAACCACTGTAAGAGCCCCCAATAAAATTATCTTTAAAAAAAAACATGGCATAATTTATGGTATAGAGGGAGCATCTTCTCTATGCTTTGATGAATGATCACACTCCTTTTTAGGCTTTGTGATTTCAATGTCGTGAACAATCTTAAAAATTCCTTTAATGTGAAGCATTTTACCAGCTTCTTTCCTCTGGGACAGCCTCATCTTTTTCATTACAAGCACTTTCCTCACTTATGTTGTTACGTTTCACGTCGCTGAGTTTCTCCGGCTGCATATTTAGAATATCTCCGATAGCAGCATTGTCGAGAAGCCCACAGTCCACTGTTTCTTCTGTACAGGAACTCCTTTTATGTTGGATTCTAATCCCATGTCCAGTGTTACCACTTTTCATGTCTTTGCTGTGGTTTCAGCTTTGCTGACCAATTCCTTCTTTCCATTATTCATTGGGTATAATGTCAAGTAGGTTTATCATTAGGAGACAGGAGGCAATCCAACAGCATGGCTTGCTGTGTGTGCATGAGATGACAAATATATTCACAGTGACCAATCACCAATGGCATTTTTAAAGTGTCTAGAGTCCCTGGGTGGTACAAACTTAATGTACCTTCTGAAAGGCTGTCAGTTTGAGTTCATCAGAAGTGCCTCAGAAGAAAGACCTGGAGATCTACTTCTAAAAAAAATCAGTCACTGAAAACCCTAAGGAGCACAGTTCTCCTCTGACACAGATGGGATTGACAGGAGCCAGAAGCCAAGGATGAAGTTTGGAGGCCAATTTGTGGAAGGTCTCTCATAATTGGATATACAAAATTTACCCTAAAGGAATAGGCAACAAATAAAAGAAGTGATTACCATTTAGCTTAATGCCCCATGCACAGAATGACTGATTTATGTAAATCCAACTAGCTAGAGGATCTATTTTCAAAATGATTAATTTGCCAATTGAATCTGCCAGAATTACAGATGAGCTACAAACCTTCCTCAAAGGAATGATTTTCTTGAATCTATTCAGTGAAGATAAATATATTGCTCTTTGAATTGTATTATTCTTAGCCATAGTAAATAAAAATGTTGAATAACTGTATTCTTTTGGAATATAGTCAATGTATTTAGAGTGAAAATTATAATTATTAATATATCAGTAAATAACTTCATAAAGTTGGCTTTCAAAAATATAAACATTAATGAGACATACATTCATGAAGTTGAAAGCACTCTAAAGCCCAGAACTGTAGACAAATCAATGGGTCTGGAGAAAATGCGCTTTACACAATTGATGTGTGTATGTGATAAGAGCTGTATGAGCCCCTAATAAAATGTTTTTAAAAAAAGAATAAAACTCTCGCTTACAAGGGGGTATTAAAAACGCATGGGGGAAAAAAAAGAAAATACATAGATTGACTAGACTCAAGAAGAACATCCTTACATAACATGGTCAACTTGTAAACATTGATGAATTGGCTATCAGGCAATTTGGTCCCCGGCAAACTAGCTGTCAGCAGGTTGGCTCTGGGCCATCTGGTTTTCAGTACATTATTCAGAAGGCTCCCTTTTGGCTTCTCCAGGCCGGTTTTGGAGGCCCTACTGGTTGCTCTTTTGCATCTGGCGCTCCTTTCTCATGGTATTTGTCACTCTGTTTTCAACTTGATAAAATATCTATCTTCCATTTTCCACTACAAGCCCCATCAACTCCTGGTCTGTTGATCTTTGAACCCCAGCACCCACCACTATATCAGTATAATTTCCATAGGTAACATTATTGACCACTTTCTCTGAGCCAGGCCCCAGGCTAGTGCTTTGCGTATGTCATTTCATTTACCCTTCCTGCAATTCTAGGACCACTATCAACTAATAGTATCCTTTTCACAATGAAGGAATTAGTGGCCTAAGATGGGGAAGTTTTCGGGACTACGTTGGAGCTCGGTTCAGCAAATTGTAATGGAAGGTTTGGGAATGAGAAGGGTCACTGCGAAATTTGTGCCGTGGGTTCTGACTGAGCAAGAAAAAGAGTGTCTGGTGTAAACATTCCATGTTTTGAAAGAACAGCTCTGAAGTGACCCCGACTTTTTTTCCAAGGTAATTACTGATGACAAGTCATGGTGCTATTCTTATGACACCCCCCCAAGCAAATATCAATCAAGCCAGTGGAATATGCCATCATCACCTCACCCCAGCCCCCCAAAAAAACTGGTCAAGTGAAATCAAAGATCAAAATGATATTGGGTTTTTTTTTTGTTTTTTATGAGGAGCATAGTGCATTTGGAGTTCATTCCACCAGGTCAGACTATAAACCAAGCTTTCTGTTTAGAGGTTCTGAAAAGATTGTGTAACAGTGTGTGACAAAAAAAACAAAAAAAAAGGCCTGATTTGTCACAGACAGGGGACCGGTTTCACCACAACAATGCATCTGCTCATGCAGTCACCTCAGTGCACCAGTTTTTGGTAAACGATAGCCTGCTTCTCTTGCCCCATGCACCTTACTCATCTGACCTCGCTCTGTGTGCATTCTTTTTGTTTCCATGAATGAAGAGAGACAGGAGAGAACAGCAATTTGACGACGTAGCAGAGATGAAGAAAAAAATTGAGGGAGGTGCTGTCAGCCATCCAAATAGATGAGTTTGAAAAATGTTTCCAAGAATGGAGTTGCAGGTTTGACAAATGTATTAAGTGTCATGGAGAGTATTTGAAGGTGATAAAGTTATTTTGTAAAAAAAACAAAACTAAATGCATCTTTGAAAAAAATCATTTGGTGGGGGGTACCTTGATATGCTGAATTAATTAAGCATTTACTAGTGCTGATGCATAGAGCAAATGCTGGGCCAACTAAAGTGTTCCCAGAATTTCTGTCTGTGCTGTCTCAGTGGAACACAAGTCGAGACCGAGCACTAAAGAGGACACATTCGTTTTCATTCGTTTGTGCATTTCAAAGCTGTTGCACTTTTCCATAGCAATGGGTACTAGTCCAAGTTTACTTCTGAAGCATGTTAGTTTTCGTCTACTACTAGGAAATGGTTTCCCAGGAAGATTCGAGTGTTTCGAATGGGGTCAAGTAGGCATTTGAAAATAACTGAAGTCCAAGGAAATGGGAACTAAAGCAACTTAAGACAAATATTTACTAGGGTGACTTTTAAATCTTATAAATGTTGAAATTTTCTAGGAGGAAAATGAATTAAGAAGATAGAGAGTATTTAATAGTCTTTAGCTGCAAGTGACAAAATCAACTTGAGCTGGCTTAGATGAAAGGGAGATTCATTAAAAGGATGTGAGACGTCTCATAGAATCAAAGGGAGGCATGGTGTTGGGGCCTTAAGGACAGAATGTGAATTAGAAGTAGAAAGGAAGCCTCACCATCACCCCCTAAAAAGCTGAGATGTGTGTGAGAGAGAGCGCGCGAGACAGAACTGTGTTCTCCAAAAAACTATGAGTTGTAACTCCTAATCCCTTAACTTGCGGTTATAATCACCTTTGGAGATGGATTATCTTGGTTATGTTAATGAGTTATTAGCGTTGAATAGGGTTTGTCGTAAATGAAAAACCTAACTCACAGCCACTGAGTTGATTCTGATTCATAGCGACTATATAGAACAGAGTAGAACTTGCCCTTTTTATGAGTTTACGGCTGTAAACTTCAAGAGTTATGACTGTAACCCTTTACGAGAGTAGAAAGCCTCTTCATTCTCCCTCCAAGAGGCTGATGGTTTCCAACTGCTGACCCTGAAGTTAGCAGCTCAAAATGTAACCATAATACCACCAGATATCCTGGGTCTGTCTTAAGTTCCACTTAAAAAAAAAACTATAAAATGAGCAGTTGGACATAGTACAAACAAGCAGAGACGGAGGAAGATAAATGCCAGACTATATGAAGATATCCAGGAATCAGGTTATAGAGAGTGAAACGGCATAAGAACCTTCTCCCGGAGCGGAAAGACAGAAAAACCAAAGTCCCTGCCATCAGGTCGATTGGACTCACCCTGACCCATAAGACAGGGCCGAACTGCCCCAGTGGGTTTGTTCCCCTGGAGCTAGCACTCTCAATTCGGACTTCCAAACAAAGTTCTGCTTGTTGTGAAAGCCACGCACTTGTGGTATTTTTGCTATAGCAGTAAACAACAACTAAGTTCTGGAAACGAAGTGGGTTGTGATAGGTGCGCTGCTCACTGAAAGGTTACCATTTCAAACCCACTGACCTCTTCAAGAGAGAATAATGCAACTTCCTGAGCCTCTAAATATTTAAAAGTCTTGGAAATCAAAAAGGTGCATTTCTGCTCTGTCCTAGAGGGTTGCGATGAGTGGGAATTGATTCAATTGCTCTTAATTTGGTTTTTGAAGTAACTAAGACTGTGTATACATGCCCTGCGCCCCCCCCCCACACACACACACAAGTTCATTGGTCGGCTATATTGGCTTCTCCCTTCACCTGACAGATTATGGCTAACCTTACAGACCTTCATTTGAAATGCTACAGTTCCAAGAACATTCAGAGGCCAGCACTCAATACCACTTTAAGTTCCCAGGAGAGAATCTTATTGTCCCAGCTTGGGTCAATTAAGCCAATCAATTTTAGCCATGGTGGTCAAGGTGACATGATAGAACCAAGACCTTCCAGAAGGTCATCTCTCTATCCAGTCTTTGAACCTATATGTATTACAATGCCTACTAGAACAGAGGCTGGAGTCCCTGGTTTGTGCTAGCAATTCATCATTCAGCTAGTAACCAAAAGGTTGGTGGTTCAGACCCACCCAGAGGTGCTTCAGAAGACAGGTCTGAATCTGCTTCCCCAAAGTCACAGTCTTGAAAATGCTACAGAGCAGTTCTACTCTGCGTGCATGACTTGCTATGAACTGAAATAAACTCAGAAGCAATGAACAATGACAAAAAAACAGTGGGAGAAACAGCACTGGATACACAGACTTTCTTTAGGACAGTTCTCAGAAGGCAAGGATAATTGTGGCACACACAAGCTCCCCAAAAGATTTCTAACACAAAATGTTTTGTTTTTCCATTATGAAAACTTACTATCTCATAGGACTTCCTTACGATTTTCATGTTTAAGCTTAATCTGTAGCCTTTCATATTCTATCTTGTCTTTCAACAGTCTTTTTGAGCCCGTTTTGTGGGTTAGATGCTGATTTAATTGCTGAAGATACTAAGAAAACACGCACACACCTTAAGCCTGCAGGGCTTAAATTCCTTGTGGAGGAATTAGATTTATAAATGAAATTTGACAAGATATTTATTAAAAAGCAAGAATAGACTTATATATGGGACACAGTAGAGAACAAAAGGCCGGAGGGATCTATTCCACCTTGGGGGCCAGGAAAGGCTGGAAACATTAAGTGGTATAGCTCTACCTTTTTAAGGAAGGCACTGGAAAGAGTGCCATAAAAGTCTAATTACATAATATACAGTCATAGTGTTGGAGAATCTGATGTCTGAGATTTCATTTTAACAATGTACTATGATTTAACCTTATTCAAACATTCTTTGTAACCTCTATCATTTCTCTTACTTTCAAGTGGCATAAGAACAAGAGTATTGTTGGTCCTCTGACCAGAATCTTGGCCTTGGGTCCCAACTACAAGCTCAACTTTCCACAGCCCTCTGCTGAGAGCAGCTTGAATCATAATCAATGTGACCTAAAAAAGCATCCCTCACACTTGCCTCAGAAGCTCTACATTTCTTGAAATGGATAAAGGCAGAGCAATGGAGACTTCAAAGTAGCTTTTAGAAATGTATTTATAGACCATGTATTTATAAGCAAAGGGCCAAAAAAAGATGAACGGAGGAGTATGGGATCTATCAAAGCTAGGAACACTTGCTGGTGCAAACTTCCTACTTAGCCATCACTGTGTTAAGTAATCTATCCTAACACCCTCTCACCTCCTCCCACACCACATTTCTCACTTGTCACCATATCATAAATGGTCTTGCTGGCATCTGGCATCTCATTAGACTTAAGAACACTAACACGGCGAGGTAAATGCAGTACAATGGCAAATGCCACGAATCCCATTCTTGGTTTTGTTCTTCTTTCACTTCATCTTTGGAACCCTGGTATTACTGAAAGGTCTGCACAGAATCGTGTCATCAGTATCGGGGGTTGACTCAAATCTGAAGGAGGAAAAGCTACTTATAAGATAGGCCAGGTTTGAGCGGCCGGGGCATGGGAGCGAACCAGTGTTCCTCTGGAGACCTGGACTCAACATTCAAAGGCAACATCTCGAACATGTGAACTTTAGTGACTCCCCAACACTAAGGTACATTTTTCAGTAAATGAATAATCCCAGCATGACATCCACACAATGCATTCAAAGACATATCCAGCCACCCTGCCCTGGCCCTGGCCCTACAGTTCATACCTTGAGGGATGAATGGAGCTTAGCACTGTGACTTTTCCATTAAGATGTGGCCTCTCTCGATAAGCAGGTATCTTGAGAATGCCAGGAAATCAGTTTACACTTGGCATTGTCTGAAAAAAAGCGGAATGTCTTTAATTTTTACATTATTGACTTTAGAGAACTTTGCCTTAGCAAACATAAAAGGAATGTTCCAGTAGGAAGCAAAAGAAAGAATGCCCATGAACGCATTGTGGGTTTACCTAAACAAACAGTCCCCAAACTGCCTTTTTGTGCCATGTTTTTCTCCCCTAATACTACAAAAGATTATTCTCATGGAAGTCAAAAGTGAAGACAGAAGACTTGAACGGCTAGTTCTGAGGTTAAGCTGCATGCCACACTGTAATAAAAAAGCAACAAGGAAAAGAACCCATGCTGGCTGAATCCCAACCACATACTGGGAACTCCACTAGACCTTGCCCTTGATTTTATTTAGCATAACTGCCATAGCTGCCACCACTCAACTTATAGATGAATACTTTGTTCCAGGCCATTAGAATGGACTGACTTGTGTCCTCCACAAGATACAAGAAGGCCTAATTTCCTTTGAACTGTGCTTGTTTAGAAATCGGGTCTGTGTAGTTCTTTTGTTGCCCTGAAGCCAGACGAGAGGAGGATGGGTCCTACTTCTGCACGAGTACTGCCCATTTCAAAGAGGAGAAGAGACGCAGTGAGACAGACACCTGAGAAGACAAGTGAAGGGGCCGCCACATGCCAAGAAATGCCTGGAGCCACCAGCAGCTTGGAGAGCTACCACATGTTCTTCCCCTGGCGTCTTCACAGAGAGCGTAGCCCTGCAGACACCCTGAATTCAGACTCCCGGCCTCCGGAATCATGAGACAACACAGTTCCCTTCTTATGAGTTACCCATTTACAGCTACAGGTAGAGCAGCCGGAGTCGGGAAGTGACCATATCAACATCAAAATCATGTTCTTTTTATTCATACATTCACTCAAAATTTTTATAAATGGTACAGGCAGCACCATGGAAATCCAGAATTGGTATCTGAGCCAGTCATCTTCATTCTAGGTATATAGCCAGAAGAAGGGGAGGCAGGACTGCCTGCAGAAACGTGCACATGAATGTTCAATGTAGCACTGTCACGAAACAGCCCACAGAGGCAAACGGCTGAGATGTCCATCAACAGGTACATGGATAAACAAAGAGGAGTCCTTATCTACCATGAGACATGAAGGCCTGGCGCATGCCACAGCCTGGACAAACCTTGCCAACATCATGCTGAGGGAAGTAAATCATCTGTGACAGAGCAAACATTATATGATCTCTATGAAATAAGCAAATACACGGAAACCAATGACTTCATGGCTACCAGCGGTGGAAAGGAAGGAGAAAACCGGGGTTTGTTTAGGGTGTGTGTTTCTAGAGTAAAACAAAACAAAACAAAAAGCAGTAACATTCATGTATTTATAACAAAGAATTTTATATCAAGAAAGTGGCCCAGCCCAGTCCGACTCAAGTCCATGGGTCTGCTGCTAGCCAGAGCTCCCTTCAGACTCATGCAGTTGCCAGTTTATGAAGCAAGAAGGTAAAATGGGAAGCTGGGAGATCACAGGCTGATGGGTATAGAGATCGAAGCTTCACTGGAACATGGCAGGGCACTGACCCCAGGTGTGAAACACGGGACTCAGATGAGCAGGAAGGAGAGGGATGCTTGGGAACTCCAAATAGATAAAGAGAGCTAGGTAGTTGGGTATATAAGGGGCTAATACCAGTACCTAACTCTTCTGATGATTGTGAGGTTTAAATGGAATAATCCAAGGGAAATATTTGGCACAGGATCTAGTCACATGAAAATCCCTAAATGCTGGACCTGAAAATGTGGCTGGGGAGGGCTGAACAGGGAGGGAGGCCTTGGAGGTGGCTTGGAGGTGGACTGACCACTTTTCTTAATCTGCTGGGACAGCTCTTCATCCATCATCTACCCATTCATCCTTTCATCCCTGAACTTGAAGCCTCAGAACTCCCCCCCAACCACCACTCCCCAACCCCCTCCTCCATCCCAGGATGACCCCGTCGCCCTGCACCTCTTCATACTCTGGCCAGGTGGGGAGAAGGCAGAAGGACTTGTTGGGGGCTGTGTTTCCCTCATTGGCCTTCATGTTGCAGCCAAGTGGATGGGAGAAACTGGAGCCCCAGGGCCCTAGATACCACTTCCTATCTGAGGTTGCTCTGGACCACAGATGTCCAGAGCAGTTTGGGCATCACCACCGAGGTCTGCTTCTTAGTGACTGGAGCTAGTGATGATGGGAGAGTTCTGGGCACTCTGGGCCCTGGGACTAGGGTCTCTGTTCACGAACTAGGAGCTGTTGAGGGACTGTGGAAATAAATGTGGGGCAAAAAGTGAATGTGCACAGGACTGCAAAAAAAGTCAAATTCCGTGAGCTCAACAGTTGCCATGGAGAGAAGAACAGCAGGACCAACAGGGTTGAGATGAGGAGGGGTCCAGTGGGCTCTGCTATGGTGTTGAGCCTTTATCTGGAATATCATGGAGGCGTTGATTGAGGAATGCCAGAATTGGCCTTCTCTTGTAGGGACAAACAAACAAACTTGCAGCAGGGAACAAACAACAAGGTCAGGAGCAAAGAAAGAAATTCAAAGGAAGAAACAGGTTGGGTCATTTTGAGTTGAATGTGTCTTTGGAACAGGAGATGGAGCCTTCTAAAAGAGGTAAAGTCACTGAATCTGGAACACCGGAGGGAGACCGAGGGGAGAGAATGCAAACAGTACTCGGTGGTAGCAGAAGCATGAATGTGGTTGAAAACGCCAAAGGAGAGAGACAGAGTAAGACACAAAAGGGGCTAAGAGGTGGGCATTCCACCGAGTACTGCCACTTAAGAGTGGGACAATAAAACTAGGGTCTCGCCTCCTTGTTTCCTTCTTGCCAGCTTAGCCCATTCTACTTTTTTAATTGTGATGTAGGTGTAAGTTTACAGAGCAGATCACGAGTTTGAAATTCAACAGTTTGTGCACATTTTGTTTCAACTCATTCATTTCAAACCCATCCGTGGACCATCGCTTCTCCACTTGCTCCCAGGGTCTCTGTTTTCTTTCCTCCTCCTTCCCTAAGCCTCTGACCTTTGGTAAATGCTGTCCTTTGGATCTTCAATGGTTGAATGCAAGTTCAGTTCCAGACCTGAAGGATGACTGAACACCATTTTGTTTCTGTTCCACATTGTTCTTCCATGTCAGCCGGGAACTTCTAATGCAGTGGTTCTCAATCTTCCTAATGCTGCAACCCTTTCATACAGTTCCTTGTGTGGTGGTGACCCCCAACCATAAAATTATTTTCGTTGCTACTTCATAACTGTCATTTTGCTACTGTTATGAATTGGGCGACCCCTGTAAAAAGGTCATTCGACACCCCCCCAAAGGGGTCGCAACCCACAGGTTGAGAACCGCTGTTCTAATGTGATCTCTTTCAGAGCAGTTGGTAGTGGTAGCTGGGCACCATCCATTTCTTCTGGCTTCAGGGTTGTGGAGACTCGTTTGTGCGGTCTATTAAGCCACTGGACTAGTTGTTTCCAGTGTCTTTCAGTTCTCCTCACTCTTCTCTCTTCCAGTTGGGAAAATACCAATATCTAGACCTTAGATGGCCACTCACAAGCATTTATGACCCCAGTCGCTACTCACCAAATCTTTATAACTATGTCATGCCCATTGATCTCAGTGTTTTCTGAAACGACAGCCCAGCAACTCATTCCCCGCAAGGTAGTTGGGCTAAGTTTAAGAAATTTTCCTATGTCTAGCCCCTCTATGCTCCACCACATTCAAGGATGTATTTGCAGCAAAGGTAAATACACATATACAAAGATTCTCTGACAAGTTTATATATATTCATAGGTATACACCCACTCTCCCTCTTGCTCATTATTTTTTAATGAACGACTAATTCTCTAGCAGACTGCACAATGAGGGAGCAAGAGTTGAATCGTGTTTAAGCCATATTTAGAACGATCTTTCCACAAGAAGTTCTGTTATTTTTCAAAAATGTGTACATTTCAAAATGAAAAATGAGTTTCAAATATTGCCTGTCTCAAGATACTCAAATTAAGCAGATGTAAAGGAATACAATAAATCAGTCACTAATGGATATGCCCATTAAAGAGACATTCAGATGTGATTGAGCACTTCAAGTCCTTATCATAAATGCGAGCCTTCGGTAAATACTGCTAATTATCACCTCCACTGGCCTGTCAGCTTCAGCAGAATCAACTGTAGCTCAGATTCTTTGCTCCTTCTTGCCTGAGAATCCTGAATTGGAAACAAGCAGCCATCTGCTTCCTCTTTATAACAGTCCTGTTACAATACACAATCAACAACGACAAAAAAACCCATTGCTACCAAATTGATTCTGACTCATAAGGACCCTATAGGACAGAGTTGACCCTCCCTTATCCCCACCCATTGGGTTTTCAAGGCTGGAAATCTTTATGGATCCAGACCGCCACCTCTTTCTCCCACTGAGTGGCTGGCGGGTCTAAACTGCCAACCTTCAGCTTAGCAGCTGGGTGCTTAATCATGGTGCTACCAGGGCCCTGTAATGCACAAGCACACATGATAGAGGAACTCTAGGAAACATATGGCATGAGGGCCTAAAGATATTTGAATGATTGCACCGAGAGCCACTTTCAGCTCATTTCATTACATGGCCCAAATAAAAACTACATAGAATAATCCTACAAAGACATTTACAACCGTGTATTTGTTTGCCTCGCCTGATTGCATTCTTAATCCATTCTTTTGATGTTAAATCAGAAAGTGACAGTGAGGCAGACCAACCCAAAAACCAACAAATGTCTCCCTGGCATTCTTCTCCACTCAGAATGTCATGTCAACCAGCACATATTGAATCAATTCTAGAAATCGGGTTATCCAGGCCAGGGGAGCAAAAGACGTGAGCCAGCAGGGGAAAGATGGAGAACAGAGCACAGAGATATCGCCAGGAAACTCTAACTTCCTGCAGATGATCAAGATGGCTCTTCCAGCTGACAGGACTTACCATCCTGCTGCATCCTCCCTGATAGCATGGCCGGTCCAAGCGTTCTCAGCAACTGTGTGTGTAGTTCACTAGCAAGCACAGTCATGAGAAGGATGAGGCTTTCCACTCCCATAAAAAGTTACAGTTATGGAAACCTGCCAGGCAGCTCTACCCTGCCCTCTAGGGCTGCTATGAGTCAGAATTGACTCCATGGCTGTGAGTTTGAGTTGTGTGTTTGTTTTTCATAATGGCAAAAAACTTTTATTTTCCCCATTATAAAAAGGATAGGTTCTTCCATTGTTAACATACAATGCCCTATTGTTAAGGTACAACTTTATTTTAGGATAAATATGAAACCATATGTGATTAGGTTTATCCTCACAACACATCAGAGTTTGAGTTTTTTAAGAAAGCATGTTAAGAGTGGTTGACCATGGTTAAAGAAGTAAATAATGTTTATTTATTTTTTAAATAAAATGCCCCTTTTTCCTTCCCGAAGTAGAATAATTTGGTATTTTAACCCAAGACTTTGAAACATTATACATGTTTTGCAGATTCTGCATTTGCAAATTCTGTACTTTATTTGTGACTCCAACATCAGGACGCACAGCACTTCTACAGCCCTGCTTCACAAACTTGTGCAGAGCATTGAAAGAGTTGGGCCACCAGTAATGCAGACTCCCAGCAGATGACAAAGGGACATCTTGCCTTCTTGTTTCAATTCTTGTACTAGAAACAAGTGTCCTTTTGTAGTCTATTTAGTGATGATGTTTTCACCTTTTTCTTGGTGATTTTGATAACTAGGTTTCTTGTGCCAACCTGTCCAATGAACAAATGTGGGATTAATTGAAGGGCAGTTTAATTAAGGGTAGATAGATAAATGGCTCAGAGCCTCACCTTTCTTGTCTCTTGCTCTTTGATGATTAGACCAGTGTGCAGCTGCCTTAGCTGGTTCTCTGCCTCAACTTCTGAGCTACACTGCCTGTGGGACACCCAACCCATGCACTATGGCACTGTAATTTGAGGTTCCTTCAAGACCTGCTTCGCCACGCTACTGGAGTACATCGCTTGAGCTGGGAAGTGTCAGACCATGTCATCTGGCTGACTGTTGGTGACCTGCCTTGCTGTTTGCTGCCTGTGGCTGCATTGCCTGAACTGCTCTACAGAGAATTCAGCAGTCTGCTTCCTTGACTTACACCTGGCAGCTCTCAAGACTTGAAGGACTGTCAGTGTATTAGCTGTCTCATGGAAATGAGTTGCAATGAGCCATTTGTACTGCTCTATAGACTAATTGGATGTTTGTTTCTTCTGTTGTATATCTATCTATATAAATATATATTAAATCATAAGTGTCCTGGTCTTGTTTCTCTGGAGAACCCTGTCTAACATGGTGATATTGCTACTTCAAGCACAGAGCTAAAGTGCTATCTAGTGTTCATCCGTACAAGAAAGCTTGATGTTCTAACAGAGAAAATAAGTGTCTTAGAAAAGCTTTATTCAGACAAAAATAAGCATTAAATAAGGTGTCTTTAAACAGAAACATAATAAAAGGTTATGTATTCATCATTTGACAAAAATCTTGTGACTCGTAGGTACCTAACCTTTATTTTGCTAGTAGCAATAGTACAGTATTTTCTAATTCAGTGTTGATGGTCACTTTTCAAACTTTGACTACTATGGATGATGCCAATTGATTATATGTTTATATATATATATATATATTTTAATTTAACAGTTGCTCATACAGAGCTTACTATATGCAGGCATGGTTCCAGAGGCTTGCGAATATTTCAGTCCCCATAATATAAATCTTCTTATCCTTAAAACAACCGGCAGGACATGAATGTAGGTATCACTCCCATTTGCAGATAAGAAACCTGAAGCCCAGAAGTAACATGCCCAAGGACACAGAGCCAGTAGCTGGCAGATCTGGCATTCAAATCTGTACCTCTGATCAACTTGCTGGAGGATACAAAAGATTCACTTGGTTAACTCAAGGGCTAGCATATACTATACATGGGCTGATTAGAATTCACTCTAGGCCCTGACAGTCTCAAGTCAGCACTGAGGTCTAGAACATGACCCGTTTCTCCCAGATGTTCTGTGCTTTCCCGTGACCTCACATCACCACCAGCTTGCTTGTGGCCCCTCATGGAGGCTACTGTTCCTCACAGATGCTCTCTCTCCCTCTCTCTCTCTCTCATCCTTGCTCTGAACTTCCCCCAACCCCAACCCACCACACACCTCTACTTTCGAGTTCAAATTCTCCCCAAAATGGCTGGTTTCTCTTTCATCCCAGGATCCATTGTCATTCCCTGCACAGCCTGGCCATACCTTCCTTGGAGTCAAGTCCATCCCTGCCATCCTGGGCTAATTAGGTGAGCGTGACAATCAATTTCCAAAGACAGTGCCCAACACTTCTCCCCATCACTATAGGTGCATTTTTAACCTCCCAGAAAACGATGCATCTAGTTACCTTCTCCTCGAATCTGGGCTGGCTTTGTGATTGACCTTAGCCAGTAGGATGCAATGGAAGAGACATTCTGGAACATCTGAGTCCTGTCTTAAAATATGAACAATTTCTGTGTCCTTGCTCTGAGAAATCAGCCACCGTGGTAGAAATCGGACTACTCTGATTGTAAGGACG
Source organism: Echinops telfairi (assembly GCF_000313985.2). NCBI lineage: Eukaryota > Metazoa > Chordata > Mammalia > Afrosoricida > Tenrecidae > Echinops > Echinops telfairi. Next base: position 18,478,107 of record NW_022103951.1, read on the forward strand.
TTCAAGTATTTACACCATGATGCAAAGAGGGGCAATTCTGAGACTGTCTACATGGTTCCTTAGAACTCACCAGTGGGATTGAGTTCCAGTTGCGGACAGCGGTAACCCACTCATTAATGCACCCTTTACTGGTTTTATAAAACTTATCCCCCCAGTCCTTATCACAAAGTCTGCTCTCAGAAACTGAAACCAGTAAACAGGTGGAAATGGAAAGTCAGAAAAGATGAGGTGCTAAAGAAAGATTACACATTTTGGGTGAAAAGGGTTTATTGAAACCAGAAGGATCTTTAAAATGATAAACTTCCTAAATCCCAGGTTGCCCCATGACTGGCCTTGTAGAAAAAGAACCCTGCCCATTAGGTGCTAAAGCACTGAACAAAATTGGTAGAAGTCTGGACTCTTGAAGAAAGGCCCTTTTCAAAAAAGGATACAAAGAGAATGAGCTACTGATATCAAGTAACAACTTGAATGGATCTCAGGGGCATTAGGCTGAGTGGAAATGCCAGTCTCGAAGGGTTTCATGCAGTATGTATGATTCCATTTATAAAACTTCTCAAAGTAACAAAAGTATAGTGATGGAAAACAAACTGATAGTTGTCAGGGGGTGGGGGTGCGGGTGGGGGGAAGGGTGTGACTATTCAGTAGCTTCTTTGTGGTGGTGGAATGATTCTGTATCCTGTAAGTGATGGTTACTTGCATCCAAACATGTGATAAAATCTCATAGACTTATACAGACACACGTGCTAATAAAATGAGTGAACTTTGAATAAGGACCATACCGGAGTGAATAGTACAGTACCAGTATTGACTGCCTGGTTTTGACCATGTACTATGATGGTGTGAGATAATAGCATTGAGGAAAACTAGAGGAGGGGTACATAGGAACTTTCTGTATGATTTTTCCAACCTCTTGTAAGTTCTAAACTATTTCAAAATAAACATGTCTAAAATTACAAAATCATTTTTTTAATTGAAAACCAAAAGTCAAAAAAGAAGAGGGGTGACACCAGTTTTTCCTCATGTTTCTCCCTTGAACCGCTGTTTGGGTCACATGGCTGATATTCAACAGTGAACTAAAGCAATGATCCAAGCCAAGGACCTACTCCAATATGTTCAGAATGAGCATGATCCATTATGATGATGATTGTGATTATGATTGACAAGCACAATTCAACTGAAATCACTTCACCACTCTGCTAAGACTAGGAGCACTGTTGACATAGCAAGGTCAGGTCAAAAGCAACAGCTGTACCATGGGAGAGAGGTGACTCTACTCCTGTAGTGATGGATAGTCTTGAAACCCACAGGGGCAGTTCGACACTGTCCTACAGGGTTGCGATGACTTGGAATTGACGTGAGGGCACTGAGGTGGTTTGTTTTGTTGTTTGTTTTCAAGGCTAAGAATAGGAGCCCTGGTGGCCCCATGGTTAGGGCCTTGGCTGCCAACCTAAAGGTAGTTCTGTGGGACACAGTACTAGTCTGTCATACACAGTCTAGTGGGAATGGACTCCATAAGATCCAACAGTGACACATTAAGAATTTAGTGAAGACCCCGGCTATCAAAAGATACAGCATCTGGGGTCTTAAAGACTTGAAGGTAAATATGCAGCCATCTAGCTCAGAATCAACAAAGCCCACATGGAAGAAGCACACCAGCCTGTATGATCATGAGGTGCCAAATGGATCAGGTATCAGGCATCAAAGGGCAAAAAAATCATATCAGTGTGGGCTCACCTCCCTGATACGATCGCTGAAGAAAAATGGGTACATAAGCAAATGTGGTGAAGAAAGCTGACAGTACCCGGCTATCAAAAAGATATAGTGTCTGGGGTCTTAAAGGCTTGAAGGTAAACAAGTGGCCATCTAGCTTTGAAGCAACAAAGCCCACACGGAAAAAACACACCAGTCTCCACGCTCATGAGGTGCTGAAGGGATCAGTTACCAGGCATTAAAGAACAAAAAATCATATCATTGTCAATGAGGGGGAGTGCGGGATGGGGACCCAAAACCCATCTGTAGGCAACTGGACATCCCCTTACTGAAGGATTGAGGGGAGGAGATGAGCCAGTCAGGGTGCACAATAGCAATGATAAAACATACAACTTTCCTCTAGTTCTTAAATGCTTCCTCCCCACCCACTATCATGATCCCAATTCTACCTTAAAAATCTGGCTAGAATAGGACCAGTGGTGTGAGTGGCAAAACAGGGAGGGTAAAGGGAGAATGGGTAGGAAAGAGGAAACCGATTACATGGAACTGTGTGTGACCTCCTCCCTGGGGGACAGACAACCGAAAAGTGGGTGAAGGGAGACGTCGGACAGGGCAAGACATGACAAAATACCCATTTATAAACTATCAAGGGCTCATGTGGGAGGGGGGGGCGGGGAGGGAGGGGAAAAATGAGGACCTAATGTCGGGGGTTTAAGTAGAGAGAAAATGTTTTGAGAAACGATGTACAAATGCGCTTTACACAATTGATGTGTGTATGGATTGGGATAACAGTTGTATGAGCCCCTAATAAAATGTTTAAAAAAAACTGCTAAAGTTAAAATGTAAAAATATGACCAGGACTTAGTAAAAATAAGACACTTGGGTGGAGAAAAATGTTATTAAAAGAGTAAAACACACACACAAAAAAAGAAAAAAAATCTGGCTAGACCAGAGGATGTACACTGGTGCAGATAGGAACTGGAAACACAGGGGATCCAGGACGGATGATCCCTTCAGGAGCAGTGGTGAGAGTGGCGATACTGGGAGGGTGGAGGGAGAGTGCGGTAGAAAGGGGAACCGACTACAAGCATCTACATATAACCTCCTCCCTGGGGGACAGACAACAGAAAAGTGGGTAAAGGGAAACATCGGACAGGGCAAGACATGACACAATAATAATTTATAAATTATCAAGGGTTCCTGAGGGAGGGGGGAGCGGTGAGGGAGGGGGAAATGAGGATCTGATGCCAGGGGCTTATGTGGAGAGCAAATGTTTTGAAAATGATGAGAGTAACGAATGTACAAATATGCTTTATACAATTGATGTATGTATGGATTGTGATGAGTTGTATGAGCCCCCAATAAAATGATTAATAAAAAAATAATTTAGTGAAGACATTTTAGCACTGTTTAAGAAAAAAAGACTTGAAGAATTGTATGTGCATTTTTAAAAACTGCCTGGCCCTAACTGCCAAAGGGAAACCTAAGCTGGCTGAGCAGGAGTCCATTGAAACTGGGAAACAGAGGGACTGACATCAGTGACCGAGAAATCAGTCTGTGATTGGAGACATAATCCAGAGAATGTCATGCCACAATGGCATTGACCCTGATCCTTACGATAAGCATATCTTCCCACCATATTCAGGGCCTCCAAACAGAAGGCCCTGGGTCTGAAACGGACATGCACACAAGTGTGTTGCGAAGTGCCAGGCACAAGGAACTATTTGACTAGAAGCCATATGATGGGATGGATCTCTGGGGCCAGGTGGTGAGGAAAAGCCTAGTAGCCCCACTATGGGAGAATCAGGCCCTGGGAACAGATGTTAGAAACCAAAAGTGGGTTATGGGGAGGAAAAGCAGAATTTGCTGAAAACCTGGCAAGTTTAATTCTTTTGCACAAGAAGTTAAGCACATTATCAATGAGAGATGTTTAACTGTCTTTTTAAAATTAGGTTAATGTCTTCAGTTGGAAGGAAACTACACTCCCATCAGTGTACACGCCATGGCTACTTCCCTCGGCCATTTCTATTGCTGGGGATTAAAGGGTGAAAGTCTACGACAAGTCACGAGGAGCGGGACAGAGAAAGCTATCATCCACAATGGAAAGACGGGCAGAGGCAGACATCATGCTTCATATAGATTTCCAAACTGAAACCCTTCAACGCCAGCAGAAATGCCTCCAAAGGCACTTACTATGAATCCAGAGAGCCCCCCCCCAAAAAAAAATTAAGTTATGGCTATGCCAAAAAGTACACATACTCACACACAGAGTCAGCCTTAAGATTTAGACAGTGTTTCCCCCAACCAGAGTAAGCTCTGGACCTGACCGGACACGCCAGCACTTCTTGGTGGAGCCTACAGTGGCAAAGGAAAGGGTCAAGAAAAGAAAGTTGGCAGTTTTGAAGTGGTACAAATATGCTTGACTATTGCAGGATCCTCAGTTAGGATGAACTGGTTGAGAGTGTAAAATAGAAACTTGTGAAAAGATTTATTACAAGAAGACTCTGTTTTCAGAACCAATACTACCAGATGCCAAGAACAATTTTAAAAGCTGTTCTATGAGTTGATGTAGTGGTTATGACTTGGGCTATGAGCCGCAAGGTCAGTAGTTTGAAACTACTGATGGCTCTGCAGGAGAAAAATGGGGCTTTCTACTCCCGTAAACAGTTACAGTCTCAGAAACTCAGAGGGGGCAATTCCACCCTGTTGTGTAGCGTTGCTATGATTCGGCATCAACTCTATGGCAGTGAGTTTGTTTGTTTGTTTTAGGAGTGGACCAGCCTAATTTCTACACATAGTATATACTCACTCTAAAATGTCACTGCCATCAAGTTGATCCCCACTAGGGGTTACTATGAGCGTGCACTCAGTGAATATTGATAGACAGGATGGATGGATGGATGGATGGATGGATGGATGGATGGATGGATGGGTATTTTCTCTTTCCAGTCCTAAGGTGATGCATTCATTGTCAAAAAGAGGATAATATGATTCCGCATACAAGGAAATCCAATCAATACAACTATTATTCACATTTAGACACCAACCACTAAATTGAAGAATTCTACCAACCCCTTTGGTCTGAAATTGATCAAACATGCAATCAAGATGCATTGATAGTTATTGGCCATTTGAAACAAAGAGGAAGAAACAGTAGTTGAAAAAATATGGTCTTGGTGATAGAAAGCTGAAGATCACATGATAGAATTTTGCAAGACAGAGACTTGTGCATAGAAAATACCTTTTTTCAATTACACAGACAGTGACTAAACATGTGGAATTCTCCAGATAAAATACACAGAAATCAAGTTGTCTACATCCATGAAAAAGGATGATGGAGAAACTCAATATCAGCAATTAAAAACATGCCAGGGTGATGGTGCCCCGCTACCAAAAGATAGAGCATCTGAAGTCTTAGAGACATGAAGATAAACAAGCAGCCATCTAGCTGAGAGACAAAAAAACCCACATGGAAGAAGCACACCAGCCTGTCCTGACTCGATCG
>NW_022103951.1:18484024-18485515 GCF_000313985.2 Echinops telfairi
GAGAGTGGCGATATCGGAAGGGTGGAAGGAAGGTGAGGAAGAAAGGGGGAACAGATGACAAGGTCTACATATAACCTCCTCCCTGGGGGATGGACAACGAAGAAGTGGGTGAGGGAGACATCGGATGGTGTAAGTTATGATAAAATAATAATAATTTATAAATTATTAAGGGTTCAGGGGGAGTGGGGAGCAGGGAGGGAGGAGGAAAAATGAGCTGACACCAAGGGCTCGGATGGAAAGCGGGTGTTGTGAGAATGATGAAGTCAACATATGTACTAATGTGCTGGACACAAATGATGTATAAAAAAAAATCCATGCCAGGGGCTGGCTGTGGAGCAGACCATGAATTGTTCATATGTAAGTTCAGGTTGAAGCTGAAGAAAATTACAGTCCACAAGAATCAAAATAAGACCTTAAGTCTATCCCACCAGAATTTTGAGAACATCTCAAGAACAGTTTTGATGCATTGAACTCTAATGACAGAAGACCAGATGAACTGTGGAGGATATCAAGAACACCATTCATGAAGAAAGCAGAAAGTCATTAAAAATGCAGGGAAAAAAGAAAAGATCAAAGTGAATATCAGAAGAGACTCTGAAACTTGCTGTTAGTCATAGAGTAGCTAAAGCAAATGGAAGATATGATGCAATCAAAGAACTGAACAGAAAATTTCGAAGGGCAGCCTGAGTAGGCAAAGTCAAATATTATAACAAAATGTGTAAATACCTAGAGTTAGAAAGCCAAAAAGGAAGAACATGCTCAGTATATTTTAAACTGAAATAACTCGAGAAAAACTCAAGCCTTGAGCTGCAGTAATGAAAGATTCTATGGGCAAAACATTGAATGAAGTAGGAAGTATCAAGAGAAGATGGAACAAAGACACAGTCACTGTACCAAAAAGAACTAGTCAACATTCAACCATTTCAAGAAGTAGCATATGAGCAAGAACAAATGGTACTGAAAGAAGTCCAAGTTACGCTGAAAGCATTGGCTAAACACAAGGCTTCAGGAATTGATAGAATAACGATTGAAATGTTTCAAAAAGCAATGAACCACAGAAAGCACTCCCTCATCTATTTCAGGCAATTTGGAAGACAGGTACTGGAAGAGATCCATATGTGTACCCAATCCAAAGAAAGGTGACCCAACAGAATGCTCAGGTTTTTGAACAATATCACTGATAACACATGCAGGTAAATGTTTGCTGAAGATGATCCAACAATGGTTGGAGTAGTACATCGAAAAGGAGCTGCTAGAGGTTCAGGCCAGATTCAGAAGAGGAAGTGGAACAAGGGATAGCATTGCTGATGTCAGATGGATCTTGACTCAAAACAGAGAATACCAGATGTGTTAGACAGGGTTCTCTAGAGAGATAAAACCAAATTCTTGATAATATAATATATTTATTTATAAAGGTAATTAATATATAACAAGAAATGAAATGTTAAATCATAAAGATAATTAGATATATAAAAATAAATGAAATGTTAA
>NW_022103951.1:18485881-18517767 GCF_000313985.2 Echinops telfairi
CACACTGGTCCGATGATCACAGAGCGAGAGACAAGAAAGGCAAGGCTCACCAAGCCATCCATCTCTCCGCCCCTCAGTCAATCCCACCTGCGTTTATCAGCCAGGCTGGCACAATAAACTGTCTCACCAGAACTACCTTTACTTGTATTTTATTGACAATGCCAATGCATTTGACTGTGTGTATCATAACTATGAATAGCCTTGAGAAGAATGGGAATTCAAGAACACTTCCTAGTCCTCCTGTGGAACTTGTACATAGATCAAGAGGCAGTTGTCCAAACAATAGGAACACTGCATGGTTTAAAATCAGGAAAGGTGCGTGTCAGGGTTGTAACCTCCCATTATACTTATTCAATCTGTATGCTGAGTAAATAATTCGAGAAACTAGATTATAGGGAGAAGAATGTGGAATCAGGATTGGAGGAAGCCTTATTAACAAACTTCCATATGCAGATGACCCAACCTTGCTTGCTAAAAGTGAGGTGAGGCAGACTTGAAGCACTTGCTGATGAATATCAAAGATTTTAGCCTTCGGTATGGATTACAACTGTAAACCACAATCCTTATACCTGCTCCAATAGGTATGATAAGCAGAGTCAAGGTTGAAGTTGTCAGGATTTTGTCTTGCTTGAATCCACAATCAATTCTCATGGAAGCAGTAGTCAAGAGATCAAGTGAAGTACTGCATTGGGTAAATCTGCTGCACAAGGCCTCTCTAAAGTGTTGACAAACAAGAATGTTACTTTGAGGACTAAGGTGTACCTGACCCAAGCCATGATATTTTCAATCACCTCATTCATATGCATGTGAAAGTTGGACACTGAATAGGGAAGGGCAAAGAAAAATTGATGCATTTGAATTATGCTGGAGAGCAACATAAACAGAACAAACCAATTTATCTGGGAAAAGTACAGCCAGAATGCTCCTTAGAGGCAAGGATGGCAAGACTTCATGTCATATTCTTTGGACATGGTGTCAGGAGTGACCAGTCCTTAGAGAAGGACATGACGCTTGGCAAATTTTAGGGACAGCAAAAAAAAGAGGAAGACCGTCCATAAGATGTATGGACACAGTGGCTGCAGCAATGGGCTCAAACATAATAACAACTTGGAGTACGGGGTCACTATGAATCCAAAAGGTCTCAAAAGTACCTGAAAACAACAACAGTCTTAAGGAATGTAGTAGCTTCCTACCTAAACCTTGGCTAACTTGATTATCCCGTTTTGCCCCTTTCCCCTCTTCTAAATCTATGGGGTAGTTTCTGCTATTAAATTCTCTCTGTTGAACCACAGACCAGGTGCTCCCTTTTCCTGACTACACTCTGACTAGTAAAGGTGTTGGTCCACTTGAAGTCTCTTGTTCGAACGGTTGTCCCTCTAAAACTGGGGTTTGAAATTTTTCTGTAAAGCAAATGACCAAAGAGCAAATCTTTTAGACTTTGTAGGTGTACAATCTCTGTGGCAACTATAAAGCTCTGCCACTGTAGCATAAACGCAACCATAAATCTGAAACCCAAACCCACTATCATCGAATCAGTTCCACCTCATCCATAGGGACCATCTATAGGGTTTCCAAAGATGCAAATCTTTATAGGAGCAGGCAGCCTCATCTTTTGCCTAGAGTGGCTGGTGGGTTTGGACCCCCAACCTCGATGTGAGCTTACCTGACAGCACCACAGGACCCCAAGCAGCCATAGACAATCTATAAATGAAGGTGCATGACTGGGTTCCAGTGAAAACAAATGTTTAATTTGGGGCGGGGGGGTGGGGGCCTGATACAACTCATCACAGTCCATACATACTTCAATTGTGTCAAGCACATTTATACATTTGTTGCTCTCATCATTCTCAAAATTTCTGCTCTCCATTTAAGCCCTCGGTATCAGCTCCTCATTTTCCCCCTCCTTCCCCACTTCCTCCTCCCTTGGTAATTAACCCTTGATAATCTATAAATTATTATTATTTTGTCATGTCTTACATTGTCCGAGGTCTCCCTTCACCCACTTTTCTGTTGTCCATCCCCCAGGGAGGAGGTTATATGTAGATCCTTGTAATCAGATCCCCCTTTCTAGCCCACCTTTCTCCACCCTCCGGTATCGTCACTCTCACCACTTTCCTATGACACTTTTTATTTACAAAAACAAGTAGTGGCTGCATTTGGCCCATGGGCCATCAATTGCCGACCTCTGCTCTAAAGTAGCTTAGTTCTTCTACTCTCTGTGGATTGCAATCTAGTGGGGGACCACTCAAAAGACAAAGAAGTCACAGCTGTGGTCTACAACTGCTGAAAAAAAACCTGCTAGCAAGAAACCATCAAGGAAACGCCATTCAATTCATAGTTGAGCAAAAGCAAAGGGTAAAAATTGCGAGGGAAATTCATATTTTAGGAATAAAGGAATCATTACAAAATTATGCCCATTTTTTAATTAATTCAAAATTCCCCCTACTATAACATTAAAGAAGAGGAAGAGGAGAGTAAAGAAAAGAACAAGAAGAAAAAGATGGAAAAAAAGAAGAGTATGAATATCTAACATCCCTATATAACTGCTTATCTTGCCAGGTAATAATCTCTAATACTTCATGCTAGCTATTTGGAAGGTTGTTTCTGAAAATTAGTATAATTCATAGTCCTTTATTTTAGCAAATTTCATAAGGAGAACATTAGATAAGAATCATGGCCAGTATTTTCCCTCCGAAATAGCATGTGCATTTTTTAAAATGATTTCTCTAATCCCTGAGAAACTATAAGGACTCATCTGGCCCCTTCATCTATGCGACAGTTATGACAATAAAAATGTCACCCGGAGGAAGGTCTTTTGTTCCATTGTCAGACTTTATTGGTCTCAAATAAACTAATGAAGCAAACTGAAATTATACCACTAATATAATATTCAACTTGTGGTTCATAACAAATTATGGATAACATTGCTAAGAATCTGAATTCCAGAAAACTTAATTAGGCTCCTGCACTATACACCAAGAGGCTGTTGTTCAAGCCAAATGAGGAGCTAGTGTCTCATTTTAAAACAGGAAAGATGTACAACAGGGCTGTATCCTCTTACCCTACTGAGTCAACCTCTATGCCGAGCAAATCATTCGAAAAGGTGGACTATATGAAGAAGAGCCTAACAGCAGACTGGAGGAAGACTGACTGACAACCTCCGATACGCAGATGGCACGGCCTTGCTCACTGAAAGTGAAGAGGGATTTGAAGCAGTTACTGATGAGATCAAAGAAGTCTTCCATGTGAATGTAAATGTAAAGAAAACTTAAGTCCTCACAACTGGATCAATAAAAAACATCATGACAAATGGAAGAAAGATTGGAGCTGTCAAGGATTTCTTTTTACTTAGATCCACGCCCAATCTTCACAGAAGCAACAGTCAAGCAACCAAATGACCTATTGTATTGGGCAAATTTGCTGCAAAAGCCCTTTATAAAATGGTAAAACGCAAAGATGTCACTTTGAGGACAATGGTACACTTGACTCAAGACATAGTCTTTTCAATCATCTCATGTAATTAGGAAAAGCTGACCAATGACTAGGAAGACCAAAGACGAATTGATGCCTCTGAATCACGGTGTGGGAGAAGAATATAGAATAGACCACGACTGCTAGAAGAATGGACAAAAATCTGGCCTGGAAGAAGTACATTCATAATGACCCTTAGGATGAAGGCTGGTGAAAATTTGTCTCATGTACTTTGGACATGGTACCCGGAGGGACTCATCCATGGAGCGGGCAGTGAAAAAGAGGAACCCTTCAACAAGCTGAATTGACACGGTGGCTGCGAAAAGGGGCTCAAATGACAACCACTCTGAGGATGCTCAGGGAGTTGGCAGGATTTTATTCGGCCAGTTGTACGTTGGCCAGCTATGACTCAGAACTTCCTTAATGGCACCTAACAGCCACAACAGAGCATTGAAAGCATCGTTCATTACACTTAAAGCTATATTCAGAAAATACACTGGCCTTTGGTGCAAACCCCCCCCCACCAATAATTACAGGGATATTTAACATCTGATAATAATTTCCCCCTAAGAGTTAGTTGTTTTGATTGGGCCATAGTGAACAAAATTCATCTTCCCAAACTTAATGAAAACGACTACTGAAAATTGTCTCATGCCCCTCTATCAGTTCGCTTCAGTAGTTTGCTGACAAATTCATCCTACTTCTTCCAAAGAAAAATTGTATATATTTTGGCCATGGTGAGGGGTTGGGTGAACTTTCTCTTTTTCTCCCTCTCTGCCTCCTTTGGACTTTGGATTTAGGATCAAACCATAAATCACTTCATGGCTTTAAGAAAGATACTTAAGCTCTTTAAATATTACTTTCCTTACTTGATAAAATAAATGGCAAACAAGAAAATAAAGACTGAGGATTAATCTCGGCAAAGCTTATAACCCAGTGGCTGGCCGATCATAACCCCCCCCAAAAAAAAACATTCCTATTGCCATCAAGTCAATTTTAACTCGCAGCAGCCCTATAGGATAACGTAGAACTGCTCCATAGGGTTTCAAGCCTGGAAATCGTTACAGAGGCAGCCTGCAATATTTTTATTCTGAGTTCAAACAACCAACTTTTCAGATAGCAGCCAAGAATATAGCTATTGCACTACCAGAGTGCCTTATCAAGAACTGTTAACCAAACTCGCTGCAGTCGAGTCGGTTCCAATGCAGTGTGACCCTGTAGGAGAGAGTAGAACTGCCCCTGTGGGTTTCTGAGGGTCTAAATCTTTACAAAGCAGAAAGCATTATCTTGCTCCCATGGAGTAGCTGGTGGTTTCCAACTGCTGAACTTGCAGTTAACAGCCAACACATAGTTCATCACACCATCAGGGCCACCAAGAATAATTAGTGCCACCTCAATTGATTCTTTAAACTCTGACACTATCACCAGACAATGCTATAACAGGGAAATAGAGCTATATCTCTTAAGAATATAGAGGGAAAAACTCTTCTTAAAAAGGCTCCCCAACAGATTCCAACAGCATATGAAAAGTCGTATACCATGGCCAGTGGCATTTCTTCCAGTAATGGAGGGATGATTCCACATTAGAAAATAATAAACTTACTACATCACATCAATAGGACAAAGGAAAATAACCTCAGGATTATTTCTATAGATGCAGAAGAAGCATTTGATAGAAGCCAACACCCTTCCTTGATGAAAACCCTAAATAAGATTAGAATAAAGGTAAGTTCTTCAATATGATTCAAGGCATATATGAGAAACCAACAGCCAACATTATACTTAATGGGAAAAGACTGGAAACTTTCCTCTTGAAATGGGAACCAAGACAAGGCTGCCCACTCTCATCACTACTATTCAATACCGTATACAAGTCCAAACCAGGGAAATAAGACAAGCAAAAGAAAACAAATGGGAGGCAGATGAGAAAAGAAGAAATAAAATTATCTCTGTTGGTCGATGGTATGATCCTGTATATAAAAAATCCCAAAGTGCCCATAAGAAAACTTCTAGAACTAAATGAGGAATTTAGCAAAGTTGCAGGCCACAAAGTCAAAACCAAAAATTATTAGGGTTCTATATATGAGCAATGTGGAATTTGAACGGGTAATTAGGAGAACAATTCCATTCACAATGGCATCTAAGAGAACAAAATACCTAGGAATGAATCGAACTAGGGATGTAAAGGACTTATATGGTAAACACTATAAAGCACTGCTGGAAGGAATTTTAAAATATTTGAATAAATGGAAAAATGGTCCATGTTCATGGAAAAGAAAATATAATATTGTTAAGATGTCAATGCTACTCAAAGTGACCCCTAGATTTTTTTTAAAAACATTAAAATTCCAACAACTTTCCTTACAGAAATAGAAAGCCCAGTCCTCAACTTTACATGGAATGGCAAGAAGTCCTGGATAGCTAAAGCAATATTGAAAGAGAAAAGCAAAGTAGGAGAGCTCAACTCACATTTCCCGAATTTAAAACATGCTATACAGTTACAGTAATCAAAAGAGCCTGGCACTGGTATAACAATAGAGACATAGACCAATGAAATAGAATTGAGACGCCAGAAATAAACCCACACATCTTTGGTCAATTGGTTTTTGACAAGGATGCTAAATCTATTCGATGGGGGAAATGAAGAGTCTCTTCAATAAATAGCTCTGGGAAAATTGGATTTTCACATGCAGAAAACTGAACAGAATCCATGCTTCACATCATGCACAGAACAAATTCAAAATGGATTAGAAACTGTGCAAACAAAAATAGTACCATTCTTAGAACAAGCAGGAGAAATGCCGTCAGGCTTAGCTTTCAACAATGGATAATCTGACATAATAGCTTGAGCACGAGTAGCGAAGACTAAATAAATAAATGGAACCTCATAAAAATGTCAAACTTTTGCTCATCAAAATAAGTGAAAAGGGGGGAACCGATTACAAGGATCTACATATAACCTCCTTCCTGGGGGATGGACAACAGAAAAGTAGGTGAAGGGAGACGTCGGACAGTGTAAACTGTGAAAAAATAATAATAGTTTATAAATTATCAAGGATTCATGAGGGAGGGGGAAGCAAGGAGGGAGGGGGAAAATGAGGAGCTGGTATTAAGGGCTCAAGTAGAAAGCAAATGTTTTGAGAATGATGATGGCAACAAATGTACAAATGTGCTTAACACAATGGATGGATGTATGGATTGTGATAAGAGTTGTATGAGCCGCCAATAAAATGATTTAAAATAAATAAATAAATAAATAAGTGAAAATACAAGTCACCGAATGGACTAGAGGTTACCTTCAGAAGCCAAATATCCAACAAGAATCTCATAACCAAAATACATATAAAACTGATAACAACAAAAAGACAAATAACCCAATCATAAGATGGTCAAAAGACTTCAATATACGTACATGTCACCAAAGAGGACATTCAAATGGCCACCAAACCCATGAAAGATGCTTAGTATCATTATCCATCAGAGAGATGTAAATCAAAGCCACATGAAGATATCATTACACTCTCACTAGGCTGTCTGAGATTTTTAAACATAAACACATGTTGATGAGGACGTGGAGAAACTGGAACCCTTATACACTAGTCGTGAGAATGCAAAATGGTCTAGCCATTGTAGAAAATAGTATAGTGGTTCCCCCAAATAAAAAATCCACTCCTAAGTAGATACACCAAAGACTTGAAAACAAAGACTCAACAAAGATTTTTGTGGTATACCAATATTCACTGTAGTACTATTCACAATAGTCAAAAGATGGAAACAACCCAAATGCTCATTAACAGATGAATGGATAACAAAATGTGGTACATATGTGCAGTGCAATACTACTCAGCCAGTAGGGAAAAAATGAAATCTTGATACAAGCTACAGTGCAATGGAGCTTGAAGACAGTATACTGAGCAAAATAAGTCAATCACAAAAGGACAAATAATGAATGACCTCACTTATATAAAAAGACAAGAAAGAGCAAATGTGCCATGACCAAAGTTTATGAGTAGTTACTAGGGGGTGGAGAGAGCCCTGGTAGTAGAATAGGTTATGTGTGGTGGGCTAACCACAAAGTCAGCAGTTTGAACCTACCAATTGCTCCTCAGGAGAATGATGAGGCTTTCTGCTCCTGTAAAGATTTACAGGCTCTGTAAAATTGTTACCCGCCCACTTTGTGTCCTCAATTTTTCCCCTCTCCCTGTTCCCACACCCATCCCTTCCGTCCTCATAGTCATCTAAGTCCTGTCTATTGGAGTATAAACCACATTGCTTCTTTGTTTTTCTTTATAACAATGGTGTTATGAAATATTTATTTTTGTAAGATGGGTTGAGTTTGCCGAGCATAATATTCTCTAGTTTCATGCATATCTTTCAGTGTTTAAGAGAGTTATCACTGTTTATTGTTGCATAAAATTCCACAGTATGGATGTACTACAGTTTATCCATTCCTCTATAGTTGGGGTTTGGGATTGTTTCCATGTTTTCACTATTGTGGAAATTGCTGCAGTAGACAGATATATATATATATATATATATATATATATATATATATATATGTTCATCTTAGCTGGATTATAAGGTACTTGGATTTGCATTTGTTTAAGGAAAGTGCCGTTCTGATTTCCACAATGGATGTACAATTCGACAGTCCCACCAGCGATAGAAAAGCATTCCTGTCTCAACACATCTTCTCCAACATTTGCTATTTTCTGATTTCTTGAATTTTGGCCCAACGTGTTAGTGTACAGTGATATCTCATTGTTGTTTTAATTTGGTTTTCTCTTATTGCTAATGATCATGCACACTTCTTTAGATGGTTGTTGGTCACCTGTATGTCATCTTATTTTTAAGTTTGTCTCTATTTTTTTTTATTGAGGGCCTGAATAATTGTGGGGTTTGCATTTAGGCATTTGGGCTATCTTGCATTCGTGTCTGTTCTGTACATGTTGTGAGGTAGGGTCTTTTTCAGGTGGCAAGTTGTTTGGCCCCAGTGGTTGAAAGGGCTCTCTTTTCCTCACTGTGTCTTATACCTTCACGTCTTTACATGACGTGTGATGGAAAAGAAAGGAACTGACACAAAACGAAAATATGTGTCCATTGTGAATTGTTTTCTGATTTTACTTTTGTACAACAAATGTATATTAAGCATTTCTCATGTGTCTCTAGATTTCCTTAATATGAGAAGTTTTAAAGGTTGCATGATTTTTGAACCTGTAGATAACCTAACAAAGGAAAAGAATGAGAAAAATCAATTTCTATAAATAAGAAATGAAACAGATATTGCAACAGAACCAAAAGAGATTTAAAAAATCACACATGGCAACATATCTAAAAGTATTGTTGATATACTTGATTTAGGAGTTGTTATAATACCTGTAAGAGCCCCCAATAAAATTATTTTACAATATTACACAGGATTATGAAAAATTGAATTCTAACACGTTTGAATATCTGGGAGAAATAGATGACTTTCTAGAAATGCATGATTTTCCTAAATTACCACAGAATGACGCAGAAAATCTCAACAAGTCCCTAATGCGAGAAGAAATAAATCAAGTCATTACAAAAATTCCCAACATCAAAAAGTTTGGGTCCAGGTGGTTTCACTGGGGATTTTGAGCAAACATTTAGAGAAGACTTAATACCAATTTTATATAAACTATTCCACAATATACAAATGGACCATATACAACTAAACTTATTTGATGAAGCAACTACAACTCTGATACCTAAACTGGACAAAGACATCACCAGAATTGAAAATTATAGACCAATATCTGTAATGAACATAAATGTTAAGAACTTCAAAAAATACTAGCCAACAGAATTCAACAAAGCATCAAAACAATGCATGAAGATCAAGTGGGATTCATACCAAATATGCATGGGGGGTTAATAATAGAAAAACAATCCATGTAATTCATCACATAATCAAAATAAAGGAGAACTGTATGATTATGTCAATGGATGCAGAAAAGACTTTTGATAAAATTCAATAGCCATCCCTTATAAAAGCACTCAAGGAAAATTTCTCAACATAATAAAAGCCATCTATGTGAAACCAATAGACTACATCTCACTTAATGGAGACATTTCACGAGATTTAATTTGCCTATCCAGGAACATGGTAATTTGTTCAATTTGTGTAAGTTCCTTTTGGTTTCTTGAAAGAGTATTTTGTAGTTTACTTTAGATAAGCCTTTTGTCTCTCTGGTAAAATTTATTCCTAAATATTTTATCTTTCGTGTAGTTCTTATAAATAATATTGTTCTTTGGATATCTTTTTCAGTGATGCATTGAAGTTACTTAGTATTATTTTATTATGATCTATTTGTTTCTTCATTTCTATAAGAATTTGATTAATATATTTTGATGTGTTTCATTTGATGTGTATGTATTAATTATGGCTTCTCACTTAATGGAGAGAAATTTAAGTCATTTCCTCTTTGAACAGGAACTAAGCAAGGTTGTCCTTTATCACCACTTTTATTTAATATAGTTCTGGAAGCTTCAAGTACAGACATAAAACATCAAAAAGAAGTTAAAGGTATCCACATAAGCACAGAAGAAATAAAAATCTCTTTATTTGCAGATGACATAGTCCTACAGATAGAAAGACTCAATTAAACAATTGCTTGAACTAATGGACAATTTTGGTAGTGTGCCAGGCTATATGATCAACAAAATCAGTTTGATTAAGGATGAAAATACCGAGAAAAACCCTCCTCCAGATTCCTTACCCCTCAGATCTAAATGTTGGTCTGAGTGGCCAAAAAAGAGGGAAACTAAAACTGAAGCAGAATTGGAGTCTTCAAAGAGTTACAAGTTCATTTCAAACAAATAAATGGTTTTGGAAATCCAAGAAAAAGGTTGGATGAATTCCTGGAGCTATTTCCTGAGATAATGTTTAAACCTTAATCCAAAAATACTCCCTGAAGTCAATTAAGAAAACAAAATGTGTGTTACACACACACACACACACACACACACACAGTTTCGCTTAACCAGTAAAACAGATCTGACTTCAGCATTATGTGGCTTTAAGAACTATCTATGTGGGATTAAATTCAAAGCAGCAAGTTGAAAGAAGAGATAAGAACTGTAGGGAGCAGCCAATTTGTTAGTAAAGGAAGAACAACGCAGAAAAGGAGGGTGACAATGGTTGCCCGACACAAAGCATTGTCCATCAACGTCACTGAATGGTACATGTAGAAACTGCTGAATTGGTGTATGCCTTGCTGCATAATTCCCAACAACAATAGCAAAATGAATAAAATTTAAAAAACAAAATGAACTGAGAGAAGAAGACGAAAAACAAAGAATTGTGAGCTCCAGTCATTTCACTGGCAACATTAACTTTTCTCTAAAAATGGACCACTTTTTGGTCTCGTGTGATAATCCATCTTATTTGGGCAAAAAGGCTAGCTAGGCTCAATCTAAAAACCACCCTTCTGTGGTGTCCCGTTGTTGTTGTTGTTGTTGTTGTTGTTGTTGTTAATAATTAGTTCCCATTGAGTTGATTCTGACTCATGGCCACCCATGTCTGCAGAGTAGAGCGGCATGTCATCGGGTTTTCAAGAGTGCCTCCTTTCAACATCAGATCACCAGGCCTGTCTTCTGAGGGACCTCTGAGTAGGTTCAAACTTCCAACCTTTCAGCTTACCTGTAAGCACCACTCAGGCCTCCTCTGTAATCCAGGAGTTGTCAAACATAGCCAAGCTATATTTAGAACCACCCTGGAAACTTGAAGCATATAATTTCTTAACATCTCTGAATTGTAATGTGTACATTTTTGAAATGTTGCAATGGAAAGAAGGGAAGAAAAATAAAAGAGTAGGGAGAATATTTTTAAATGAATTAATAAATAAAATACAATTTCCTAGACCCACTGAGTTGTAACCATCACGGACAGGGTCCCCAGAATCTGAATTTTTTGAAGTGAGCACCACAGGCAGCTTTTGACCATAGGACTATCGGCAGCTGCAACTGGCCTTGTTGCTAAGCAGGATTTACAAACAGCATCCCTCAACCACAATTCATGATTGCCACTACAATATCCCAGCTTGACTTTTTCAGAAGACAACCCCAAGAAAACACAAGATATGCACTTCCCCCAAATTTAGATTTTTATGAATTGCTTTCAATGTAATAATCAGCGGGCTACTGCCATGTTTTCTTGTCATAGGTATTCCCAGCTGTTGGGCCGACTTTGCAGTCCATGTGAACTGGGAGAAGAAAGCAAAGAGCATAGCTTATCCAAATGTCACTAATGTCAAGGATGGAGGCCCAGACATTAGGGTGCCTGGGGGTTATAGTAACATTCAATTATTTCTCTTCGATACCAATCATTTTCAGAATCAAATGCTTCTAGTTGATGATTTTCAAAGTCATATGCATTTTCATTTTGCTTTTTATAAGACACATTTTACCAAGCAAACAGACTGACCAGCGAAACTATATTCCAAAGGCAGAATAAACACTTATGGCACTAAAGCCTGGGTCACATTCTCAGCAGATGACAAGGAGGTGGCTTTTGTTGAGGGCCTTGCTGGGAAACTTGAAACACTGCTGCCCAGACTAGATCACTTGGAGCCACCGGCAATGCGCGACAATCAAGAGAGCATTTCCAGTTCCCCAAGTGATTCCCAAGTGTTGCCAGCTGAGGCCTAACCAGTCCCCGCATCGTGTTTGCCCTCTCGCTTAAGCTCTCTTGTATGTCACTGCCAGGTAAGCTTATTAGGATCTCCCAGAGTAACCATGATCTGGGTCTCTTCTGTTCCGATTTCTCTCTTGTACACAGCTGGCTGCAGAAAGGTGATAATGATAAGGACACGGTTGCCACTCACCAAGCTCTACAGACGTGGCATTCATTTTGGACATCCTCACAATTTGCTTCCAGGTCATGTTTGCCACAATGTCCTACAAATGAAACTATCACCAGTAACCAAAAATCAGGTAAGTAGACAAAAACCAGCTGTCACCAGTCAACTCCGACTCATGGTGCCTCCATGTATGTGTCAGAGTAAAATTGTGCTTCAAAGGGTCTTCGATGGCTAACTTTTCAGGAGATCACCAGACCTACTTCTGAGGTACCTTTGGGTGGACTTGAACCTCCAACCTCTCTGGTTAGTAGCCAACAATTTGCACCAATCAGGAGTCCACCAGCAGTCACAACACCCAGGCATTAAGCACCTCTGGGTTCCCAGAATAGCTGAATGCAAAGAAGTAAAATACTCATGCCTCCTTTAACATCTCTTTAATGATATGTGACAACATTTTCCTTAGATAAATTTCACCTTTTAAAAATGAGTCAAGAACAGTAGTAAACAAAAATAGAGGTGGGACAAGGAGATGGCAGAAATCGCAAGATTATTAGGCATAACTAACTGACATTGGGGCCACCCCCTGTCATTTGCCCAGTGTTCTGAGTTGAGAAATAACATTGCCTAAGGGCAAGAACCCTGAGTTAAAGCTGCAAGTAGTTCGGGTGACCCCGATAGGTGCAAGTCTAGAAACTAGACTCAAAAGGGAGTTTAATCCAAAATGATGACCAAACCAAACCAAAGACCCTCACTGCCATTGAGGAGATGCCAACTCATAGTGGCCCCATAGGACAGGGTAGATCTGCCCCTGTGGGATTCTGAGACTGTAGCTCTTTACCGGAGTAGAAAGCCCCATCTTTTCCCCTAGGAGCTTCTGATAGTTTCCAACTGCACGCTTGCAGTTAGCAGCCCAACGAGTAACCACTACACCACCAGGGCTCCTACCAGAAGGTTTTTAGTAATCTGTCCAAGAGGACTCCTAAACATTTGGCGCTATTCATCACACACGTGGACTTAAAAATTCCACCCGCTAAGCTCTTGGCCAGCCTTCTGAACAAAGACATTTTGGGTCTATATCTGAGCTAGTACCTCACTCCCACCACAGACTAGTATTGGAATTTCCTGCCTGGAAGGAGGCAGTAACATACAGGAAGCAGGAGGTGGAAAGAGGCACACATGGTTCCTGAGCTGAAAATACTCATCAATTCTGGAGAGAGTGATGACTCATTTGGAAGAAACAGGTATTAGCTAAGAATTGATGTACATAGATTTCTTTCTCTTTTTTTCTTGGTAATGTGCATTAACTTTGTGATATCACATTTGGCTGATTATTTCATACGGCAAATTGCTTTTGCTGGTTGTCAACCCATGGCAACCACATGTATGACAATAAAACCTTGCCCAGCCCTGTGCCATCGTCATGATCATGGCTATGTTGGAATCCGTTATTTTGGCCACTGCATCAGCCCGTCCTACAGAGGGCCTCCTTTGCCTTCATTGACACCCATGTTCCACTTTCCCAACCATGATGTTCGTTCTAGTGATTGAGTTTTCTTGATGGCATGGGATGGGCAAAGCAAGGGAGCTAAAGGCTTTCCCACCCCCAGTTTCAGGAGCATCCTGATGGTGCAGAGACTGGTGTATTCTGTTGACAGTCTAATATTCTCCCTCCACACCACAGTTGAAATGCCTCCGGTCTTCGTCAATCTTCCTTTGGCACTGTGCAGCTTTCACATGCTTCTGAAGCCATGGCAAACCACTGTGGCTCGGGTTGTTGGAGGTCTTGACTGGGGCTTCCATGGATCTCGGTCACTGATCCAAGGAGAATGAAATATTGACACATTCAATGAGTTGCCTTATGGAGTAAAAGGAAATATGTTCGTATGATAGGTTGCCGTGTTCTCCAAAGGCCAAAATGAACTCCTTGAAGATGAGACCAATGGACCTACTACCATTCATTGTTCTTCTCTGTGCAGCTGAGGTCCCCAACAAATGAGACCGCGGGCCCTGGTTCACATCCTACAGGAAGAACAGCCAGATAGACCTTTTCCATTGCCAACCCCTTTGGGAAAGCCAGGCTAGGATGGGCCCTTCAATTTGGCATCAGGCGTCTGTTCAGGCTACTATAGCTTATCGTGCACAAATTGTGCCCCCAAAGAATGAATTCCAAGTTCTTTTCTCACTCAAGGAAACCCCCCACCTCAGCAGCTGTTGGTTGAAGGTGTTACTATGTCAGCATCAGATGCTGACATATATAATTCAACAACTGGACACACTATGAAATAGAAGGTGCTATTTCCCATAAGTAAAATAATGGGCCATCAGTCCCTTATACATGCAAACTTATGACTTATAATACTATTTACAGTAGGGATTTGATGACTCATTAGTTCCCCACCCAGAACAAAAGCGAGCTATTTGTGGTTTGTTTACGTTCAGGTTGGACATGTTTTCAATGCCGAGGTCAGCTTAAGAGGGCCAGCTTCCCTTTTCGTCATCTACAGGTGTACCTCCTGCCGAGTCCATTCTTTCTCAGGGCAGCCCAATGTGTGTGCCAGAGACGAGCTGCTCAGTAGGTTTTCGGTGGCTGGGTTTTCAAGCAGATCACCAGGCCTTTCCTCAGAGGCACCTTGGGATGGAGTTAGCACCCATGCACGTTAACCAAGTCTACCACCTAGGGACTCGATGCAAGAACAAGTAAAGGACAAACAAAGAAGGGGAACAATGAGAACGAGCGCCTGCCCAGAAGCCTCATCACTGAGGCTGGCTTCTTATAGCTTGGTCAGAATATTCCAGAGCCGGCCC
This sequence comes from Echinops telfairi, assembly GCF_000313985.2. Taxonomy (NCBI): domain Eukaryota; kingdom Metazoa; phylum Chordata; class Mammalia; order Afrosoricida; family Tenrecidae; genus Echinops; species Echinops telfairi. The sequence continues at coordinate 18,500,983 of NW_022103951.1, forward strand.
ATTTCTGGCGGGCTGCTTCACATTCTTTGGTAAGATAGAACAATTAAATACATGCATGCTCATTGTTGATCTTGTACATAAAGAAAGATTGCTTGTAGCACAAGAACAAATGCCAAGACACCGCCCAGGTTTTAAATTTTGCAAGCTTGACTTGTTTTTTTCATTTTGTCCTGTAAACACGGTGTTACCTGGGTAAGTCATAGGGCAAGATTTGGGAAGTCTTCCAGCCTTTTTAGTATTAAAATTCTGTGTGTGTGTGTGTGTGTGTGTGTGTGTAGGCAGGATGACTTCCTGAGGGACCTGGGGTGAGTCACGTGGGAAAGCCTCGTCCCCTGCCACTGAACTATATTTCCTCAGGGGAAATCTGGTTAAAATGAACTTCAAAGCTCCCTCAGATCAAGAGAACCCAAAGCTGAAATGTCAGGATCAGAAGGAGGTAAACATGTGATTAAAATCAAAGAAGTCATCAGAAGATAAGACAAGTCACCAAAGGGCAGTATTCAATTATTTGTTTGCAAGCGACTGCCCTGCCTCTCCTCACACCCAGCTCAGAGCCAGAGAGTGAGGATTAAACCACGGAAAAGGCGCCCCATAGTTCAAAAGACTCACAAAGGAAATGTTTATGCTGCCTAGGCCCCACAGTAAGCTAGGCTCTAACGGAAGTGCTCAGAGGAAGCCTAAGGGTCCACAGTGGGCCTCACCCCTTCATTTCTGCCCTGGTGTGCTCCACTTCGTATCCTTTCTTCCTACGGAAGAGCCAACGCTGCCGGTATTTGAGCCCAGCAGGCACCACACCGTCTGTAGGGAGTGCTAAATCATTCCTCAAGCCAAGGCATACTCTGAGAGCAACATGAGCAGTTGTTTCAAGTGAAACGTGATTGATCTTTACCCTGAGATAGTGGTTTCTTGTCTGATGATAAGGAATTTCTTTCTCTTTCTATTGAGTGGCAACTGCATTCCTTCTTGCAACACATGGTGATATATTTATTGATTTACTGCAACTGTCAAGGTACACCAACACTCTTGATTTAACCGCTCCCTTTGACCTTTAAGTGAGACATAGGGGTCAGAAGAGGGCTCCTGCTCATCATTTACTCATCCCCTCAAAGGATGTGGTGTCCCCCAAGCATTAACTTCGTCAATAAAGCTTTAAAGCATCTTTTCTCACGGAGGCTGCTCTATGCTCAGGCACTGTGGGATCACTCCCCTAAAATAGCTCGTGGCATAAGAAAGGGAACAGAGAGGTGAACACTGACTTACATCTAAGTAACTTTTATTAAACAAGTAAAAGTTGGCCGAGACCCAAGTATGAGCCTGGGAAGGGCATGGGAAAGTGGCCACTGCCTGCCGTGAGCATGGCCGACAGTCCCCAGGCCGCTTCGACAACATCTTTGAAATGCTGTGACAGTTAAAACAGAACAATGAACGATTCCCCAGGACACTTTACAATCCTCTCTTCAACCAAACAACCCTTCAGACCTAGAATTCCTCCTGTTTCCGTTACCTACAGCTGTGTAAAACCCACCCCCAACCTTCGTGCTCCTGATTCTGTGGGTTGATTGGGCTCAGACGGTTGGCTCTTCTGCTCCATTGGGCCTTAGGTGGAGTCAGTCATTTGGCTGTATTGAGCGGACAGCTGGGCTGGAAGGTTCAAGGCTTCACACCCATCTGTTTCCTGGGTGTTTCTCTATATGGGCCTTCCAGTGACTTGGGCTTTCTCCCACAGTAGCGAAGCTTCATAAATGGCCAAAGCAAGTCACAAAGCCAGTCCAGACACCAAAGGAGGGTTTTAGTCTTCACCTATTGATGGGTAGGACAATACGTGCAGAGAGAGAAAGTAAGATGTCAATCATCTTTGAAGACTGTCTACCCTACTTCCTAATACAAAATAGAATTTCCCGTTTTGCCTAAGACTGTTGGGGTACACTGTTCAAAAACAATTTCACAGTTGTGTGACAGGGTACATAAGCGAGGTAGACATTTATTAACATGTTGTGGGAAAGGAAGATAAAATCAAGACTGCTTTTTGAAGAATATATGTCTGGGAAGTCTTCACAATGATAGTAACCCTCCAACCCTTTAGCTTTAGCAGTGGTTAGGGTCCCCAAGGATCTGCTCCATACAGGGTCACACTTTTTGAGGAAGAGTGAACTGTGATGGGCTAAAAGCTCTGGATTCATCAGAGTAAGTTAACTGCTGCCGGAAACAACTCCCAACGCTCAGGGGTCTGTCTCACACTGATGTCCTTCCTCTTATGTTGCACAGTTTACTACTAGTTATCAGAAAGGCTCTGCTCCACATAGTCATTCAAGGACCAATGACTCTTCATCTAATGGCTGTGGCATCCCTGGAGGAGGGTGTGTGTGCTGTGAGGCTTTCCACTAGACGCTCTCCATCAAGCAAACCCAAAGGAGTATGCCTAGAGGCCTGAAGCTGACATATAATACATATCTCACCTAGCTATAGGGAAGCTGGGAAATAGAGTCAAGCTGTGTGCCCCCCACACAAACACACAAACACTAAAAGAAGAAAATGGTTAGGTGATCAATTAGTTAACTCTTACCACAAACTCTTACCAACCCACCTCTTCCTTCCTAACATGTAAATGCCATTATTAAAATAAAGGAAGAAGCAGAAGCAAGAAAGAAAAAAGCTTAACCTGTGTTTTAAGGTCTGTTGGCAGCTGTTTGAAAGCATTGCACATGGGATATTGTGAGGAAATAGCTGGGTAGGCTCCGATGACTAGCGTTAGAGGTTCTGTAGTCTGAAAGATTAGGACATGTAACTCCTTTTCCCAATGTCGACTAAAACAAAAACAATACCAAGCCAAGAAAATAAAATGTATCAGAATCCAACAAATTTCGAATTTTCCCACAGTTATTAGTTTGGGATTTATCGTTTGGTAAGCATCGGGCTGCTAACTGCAAGGTCAGCGGTTAAAACCCACCAGTCTCGCTCTACAAAAGGAAAATGAGGCTGTCTACTCCCATAAAGATTTACAGCCTCAGAAGCCTTATATGGGTCACTATGAGTGGGAAGGGATTCGATGGCAGTGAGTTTTGGATATAAAAATATAACTAAACCTTACCTCAAAAATGTGTATGCATGTATTGCCAGTGTGCAAATCCATGCACAGTCTGGCCATGGGATAAACAAATCTAGACACCACAATGGATTCCAGAAGATATAGGGCATGAATATAGAAAGCATGGGCAAATGCACACCTTTCTCTAGAGCTTTTCACCCCTCACCCACCGTAAAGATACTCCTCAGCACTCTCTCCAGGTCAACTCTGATCTATCTTGGAAATAACCTAACATTCCTTAGGAGGTAGTGTCCCCAGGTTCTGCTCCAACATTCTGGAAAACTGGGTAGTTTGCAAAAGACTCTTTGAACAGAAAACTTGGGTTTGAATTTCTTATTTCTACTTAGTATGGGCTCATACAATATTTGTCTTTAAGTTTCTGACTTCCTTCACTTAATATATCAATTTCAGGGTTCATTCATGTGGTAGCATGTGTCAGAACTTCATTGCTCCTTATGTCTAAGTAATATTCCATTGCATGGACACACCACATTTTGTTTATCCATTTAACTGCTGATGGACATTTAGGCTGTCTCCACTTTTTGGCTATCCTGAATAGTGAGCCAATGAGCATTGATGTCGAAGCATCTGTTTGCATTCCTGCTTTCAATTATTTTAGGTATATACTAGGAGTGGAGTTGCTGAATCATGTGGTAATTCTATGTTTAACTTTCTAACATTTTGAGGAACTGCCAAACGATTGGCTGCATCATTTTGCCACCCTATCAACAATAGATGGGGGTTCCAATTTCTCTATGTTCCTGGCAACACTTGTTCATTTCCAATTTTCTGATAATAGCATCCTCGTGGGGGTGAAAAAAAAACTATGGAGAAATTATACTTTGCAATACATAGGGTCAAAATCTACCCATGGCAATGGGCTTGGTTCTGAGGGGTTGTTTGTTTGTTTGTTTTATTGGGAATAAAGTGGTAGCTCATGGTGGTTTTGATTTATTTGCATTTCCCCAACACTAAGGACAGTACATGTCTTTCCATGTCATTGTTTCTATATCTTCTTGGAGGAAATATCTTTTAAAATCCTTCACCCATTTTTTGCATGCATGGTTGGTGTTTCTGTTGTTGAAGTGTCTGTACACCTTGTCGATATGTTAAAGTCACTCACCTCTGTGATAATTTGTGAATTAAACAAGAATGGACGCAAAAAGAGCTGAAGTCTTCAGGCTACAGAGTAGCAATTACATCAACCTGTCCTTGTTTGACTTATTCAACTACCAAAATGACGGCAACAGTGTCTGCCTTAAATTTGCCTCTTAGCCCCATCAAAGTGTTATTATATTGCCGCTGGCTGTCTAGGAAGACAGTGCCACAGAAAGCATGATAATTTGTATTCTCATCAAACCTCAGAGACTAGAATTCAGATTGTGAACTGGACCTTCTATTTTGGTCCCTTGGATGCAGAGCCCGAGGAGTCACTACAGGAATGCATTCCAATTCCTACACGCCCAGAAGAAAAAGGATTTTCTTCATTTCTGTTTGCCTGCCAGCAAAAAATAACAGCAATTTCAGCTCAGTTGCTTCACACGATATGACTTGGAATGTATGCCTTTGACTTGGCTGGTGTAAGATGGCTGTTTATAGACCCCTAATTTTTTTAATCATTTTCTTGGGGGATCGTACAACTCTTCTCACAATCCATACATCCCTCCATTGTGTCAAGCACATGTGTTGCCATCATCATTCTCAAAACATTTCTTTCTACTTGAGCCCTTGGTATAAGCTCCTCATTAGCCCCTCCCTCCCCCACCCTCCCTTTCTCACGAACCCTTGATAATTTATAAATTATTATTATTATTTCATGTCTTACACTGTCTGATGTCTCCCTTCACTTACTTTTCCGTTGTCCATCCCCCTGGGAAGGGGTTATGTGTACCTCATTGTGATCAGTTTCCCATTTCTACCCCCAACTTCCCTTTACCCTCCTGGTATCACTATTCTCATCATTTGTCCTGGGGGGGTTAGCTGTCCTGGATTCCCTGTATTTCCAGCTCTTATCTATACCAGTGTACATCCTGTGGTCTAGCTGGATTTGTAAGGTAGAATTGGGATCATGATAGTGCGGGGGAAGAGAGGAAGCACTAAAGAACTTGAGGAAAGTTGTTACACTGCACCCTGAGTGGCTCGTTTCCTCCCCACGACCCTTCTGTAAGGGGATGTCCAGTTGCCTACAGATGGGCTTTGGGTCTCCACTCTGCACTCCCCCTCATTCACAATGATATGATTTTTTTGTTCTTTGATGCCTGCTACCTGATCCTATCAACACCTCATGATCACACAGGCTGGTGTGCTTTTTCCAGGTGAGACCCAGCATTTTAAGTACCACCTACTCATAAAACTCACTCCCAATTTGAAACCCAAGGCCAATGATGTACATGCCAACTGTTTAGAAACACATTAGACAAAATAGTCTCTGAGAAGTGATCACCTCAAATCAAGGTTCATAACATATTTCCTTACTATTCCTTCAACCTTGCACTTCCCATTTAGTCAGGCTCATGCCAACTACCAAACTAAGAAACCCCAAACTCTTCCCTAATGAACCTGTTGGCAGAAGACAGCTCATAGGAAAAGCAGCCTTGGGAATACACATGGTTCTACGTCAGCTTCCGTCCAGGGGCGGCATCCATGCGCAGAGAGCTGGCTTGATGACATCTGGGCTGGCCCTGAAGATTATGGATGAGCATCGTTGTCACCCTCTCCCTGGCTGCATGGAGCCCACTGCTATGGCTTTGGGTTCATTACGTTTGGTTTGACTACTCTCTCTGAGGGCACAGTGAACAAACCACAATAAAATACTATTTGTTTTAAAGAGAGAATCAATATTGTCTGATTTCTGGGGTCTGCCTTCTTGGCAGGGTCACATACTCTCCAGCCTGGGTAAAGGGGAAGAGAAGCTACATGTCAACCTGCTAGAGGCAAAACATTCCTTTTAGCTCCATGACCCTGGGTATTTCTTTGGCCTGCACTTAATTTCCAGAGTAAAGCTTTGCAGCACCCATTTCCCCCCTGAGTTCTGACATCTTATCAGAAAGCCCCAGGGAGGAGCTCAAAACTCACTGTCATTGAGTTGATTCTGACTCATAGTGGCCTTGTAAAACCAAAACTACACTCAGTGCCCCTGAATCAATTCCGACTCATGGCCGCCCTATAGAACAAAATAAAACTGTCCCTGAGTTTGTGAGTGTCTCCCGCAAAGCGGCTGGTGGTTTTGAACTGCTGACTTTGTGGTTAGCAGCCCAATATATAACCCACTATGGCACCAGCGGCCTCATGGGAACCCAAAGATCAAGTCCAAACTCACTGTCATTGAGTCGATCTTACTCATAGCCACCACATAGGACAGAGTAGAACAACTCCTTCAGAGCTTCCAAGACCGTACACCTTTACAGAAGCAGACAGTCTCATGTTTCTCCCATGGGGCATCTCAGGGGTTTGAACCACTGACCTTGCAGTTAGCAGCTAACCGGTAGCCCACTGTGCCACCAGGACTCTGTCCAGTTGTTTGTCCTGCTTCTAATTGTGTGCTTTTGCAAATGAGAGATGAGGTCTGTCAGGCTGAAAAAGGACTAACTAGGTATCCGCCACGTAGTCAACTCAGAGGTTGGTGAACTATGGCCTCTGGCCAAATCTGGCCTTCTGCCTGTGTTCAAACCCCGCACAAACGCTGCCTTTCCACAACTTTGCCCCCAGAGCCTGCCTCAGCAAATGCAGCAGGGATCTGTGGGTTTCTCTCTTATTAGATCCCGAAAAGCAAAGCAGTTGCCAACTAGTTGACGCCAACTCCCGGCAACCCCGTGAGTGTTGGGGTAGAGCTGTACTCCATAGGGTTCCCAGTGGCTGGTTGTTCAGAAATTGATCTCCAGTTCTTTCTTCCAGGTGCCGCTGCAAGAATGGCCACCTCCAAGCGTTTGGCTAGCAGCTGAGTGTGTTCATTGTTTATCCCACACTCCGTAAGTGTCAGCTTCAAAGAGAAACAACAAAAGCATGTTCGTGCAATGCCACCTTTTCAATAGACCGGGCCTTCCTTTAATAGAGGGCTAGTTCTTCATTACTGATATGTCCAGTTTAATTTTTCTTTTGATCTCTATCAAGGAATACATCAAGTGCACAGCTGGAAAACAGAACTGGGACCCTTCCCCATGCCTCATTGTCCTTGTCTGTAAAAGGGGGCACTTTCCTGGTTCCTTGTGCCCTGTTTGACTACTGTCTCTGAGGGCACAGTGAACAAACCCAGTGCTGTCTGGCCACATGGGAAATAGTCACTGGGGTTGTCCCAAATGAAACCGATTTATGAATTAGCCAACCAATTTGGTGAGAAAACGAAAGTCACAGGTGCTCTGAAGACACTGCCAGAGGGAACAGAGCCCCCAAACATTAACATTTCAAGTGACCAAACCCAGAGAGGGCTCGGGCAGAGAATTCCCAGCTATCTGGATAAGGGATTATCTCCCAATTGTATGGATAATCAAAAGCAGCTGTTACTTCCAAAATAATCAGCCCACAATCAAGACCACCATCAACAGCAGATTTCCCTGCCAGCACTGGCTGGCCTACCTGAGGGTGAGCCTTGGGGTTTCCGCTCCAAGAAGCCTCTGGCCAATTCACGAGAGTAGGCAGGCATCAGAGGAAAATCTAGTCCCAGCCCTTGATACAGTTATAGTTAATCCACAAGGCTGATTCCAGAAACAAACAGAAAAGAGACTGCCTAGCATCATAATGAAGCTATGGGTTCCTAGAAAGCAGTTCAAAAATACCTAATGAAAAAAACTTGAATATGTAGACATACTAGTTTCCTACGGCTGCTGTAACAAATTAACACACAAATTAGGCCCTAAACCCACACGAACGTATCGTGTTACAGTTCTGGAGGCCAGAAGTCCGAATGGGTATTATGGGCCATAATCAAGGGGTTGGCAGGGCTGCCTTCTTTTGAGAGCTTTAGGGGAAAATCTGTTTCTTGCCTTTTCCAGCTTCTCTGGATCACCCTCGATCCTTGGCTTGTAGCCACCTACCACTTGGATCTACTCTCACCTACCCCATCCTAGTCCCCTGTTTTTAAAAAGAACTCTTATGGTGACATTACTCCTGATTAATCTTCCCATCTGAAGATCCTTAACTTAATTTCCTCCATGAAGTAGTCCCTTTTGTCATGTAAGCAGCACATTCACAGAGTCCAGGATTAGGAAGTGGACTTTTTTTTTTCAGGGAAGGGTGCATTATTGTATTCTACCACCGTGCAAAAATTCCAATAATACGTTTCTAACCCAAGGTGATCATTATCATGTTAGATCATAAGAAAAGAGTCCTCCAGTTATGTCTTAAAGACAGTGACCAAATCATTGTCGTTAGACATAGATGCATTGGAGGGAAGTAATGCAAACAGAGGTCAGGGTGGGGGTGTGATTGAAGTCTCAGTCAAGTGCCACCAAGAGATACACCAAGAGAAGTTCAGCCTGAGAGATCAGGAGAGAGAGGCAGGTCACTTCTTATAAGTCGAGAAAGTTTGATGGAATGAGATTTCCAGGGGCAAATTAAAGGACAGGTAATGGGCATTGTAGGCATATGGTACAACATTGACACTGACTAAAGAGAGCTAAAGAACAAATACCCTAGTCCCCTTGTGCCTTTTCTGAGGGGATAACTCTGAGACATGTTCCGTGCTACCTCCCACTCTCTCCAAGTGCCCACAGGGGCAACTTGCTGGTCAGTGCCCCTGTGATTGACTCCCTTCTCTCCCAGGCTCTACTTCTTCCTCACTTCCATATGCGCTTTCCTGGCATCGCTTTCCAAGTAAATGCCTTCTACTGGCATCCTTGTCTTGGTCTCTGGAAAAACCCAGAGACAGCCTCTCACACAGAAGCTCTGTCATTGATTGAATTGTGTCCCCTGAGGGTGGGGGGAAAATATGTGTAGGAATCTTAGCCCCTGTACCTGTGACTGTAATCATAGTTGAAATTAGGATTTTCTTTGTTATGTTAATATACTAGCACTCTAGTGGGGTGGGGCTCCATGAGCTTGATTTCTGCTCCCCTCCGTTTATCTGGAACCAGCAAATGGCCACACCTAACTGTAAGCGAAGGAACCCTGAGTGGCTATGAGTTGTGCTGCCAACTGCAAGGTCAGTAGTTTGAAACCACCAGCTGCTCTGTGGATAAAAGCTGGGGCCGTAGAGAGTTACGGTTTCAGAAGCGCACAGAGGCGGTTCTAACGTGTCCTATTTTGATCACTGTAAGTTGAAGGCAGTTCCATGGCAGTGAGTTTGGAGGGGTTTTTCATTTGGGAATTGCACAAGAAACTTGGAAATGTGGTCTACATGCCTGCCTAGGAGTACAAGGAGCCTACGGATTTATCTGGTGATATCAGCTATCTTGGTGACATTTGTGAGCAATCCCATTGCTCAAAGAATCCATTTGTGCTTCCATGGAGGTACGGATTCTTATGTTTTATAGATGAAGCAGTACTACTAGGGGATGGGGCAGTTCAGTGGTAGCATTGTCATCTTCCAGGAAGAAGAAGAACAAGAAGAAGAAGAAACTACCTCCCTGCCATTGAGTCGATTCTGCCTCACAGTGGCCCTTCAGGTTTCCAAGGCTGTCAGTCCCTCGGGAAGCAGACAGCTTCATCTTTCTCCTTTAAAACAGCTGCTGGATTCAAATGGTTGAGCTCACAATTAGCAGCCCAGCATGTAACTCCCGATACCACCAGAACTCCTTCCCGAAGACCTAAGTTCAATTGACAGATGATGCATGTTGCTATGGTGTTCAACAGCAGGTACCAGCAGAGCTTTGAGACTAAGACAAACTAGGAAGAAAGTCCTCCCCCAGATCAGCCTATGAAACCACTATGGATCTCCATGGTCCAATCACAAGAAACCACAAGGCTAGTACAGGACCAGGCAGTGTTGCATTCTGTGGTGCATGGGGTCGATATGAGCCTGGAGCCCAACTCAGCAGTAGCTAACAACAACATAGATAAAGAAATTGAAATTTAGACAGGTCAAGTGACTTGCTCAAGGTTATACAGCTAGGAAAAGGAATCTAAAAAGCTGTACTCAGGTTCAAAACCAGGTCCAGCCTATGCCAACGTTTATGCTCTTCAACATTTTATTTTTACCTGGCTTTGTTTCAATAAAAAAAAAATGGTGGCCAGGGATAATACACTCAGATGGGTACAAGCTAAAACAATTCTCTTTTAGCAAGACACAGATCTCCGTCTCAGCCTTCCAGTCCCTCTGCCCCACCACCCAGTGGGTGAGGCTGGAGTTTTACAAATCAGTCAATCCACCTTCGTTTGAAGAAGGAACAGGTTTTAGCAGGTAGAGATGTATCTACCTGGTAGTTCTTTGCACTGAAGAATGTGAGGATCCAAGGTGTGTTAGGGCCTTAGAGCGGCTGTAACAAAGTACCACATAAGGAGTGGCTTATAGGAACAGCAATGTATTGCCTCCCAGTTCTGGAGGCTAGAAATTGAGACTGGGATTGGTCATGGTGATTCCTTCTGAGAGCTTTGAGGGGAACACTCATTCCTGGTGGTAGCTGTGAACCTGGGAACTCTTTGGCTTGTAGCTACATCCCTCCAAATCTGCTCTTCCATCTTCCCATGGCTATCTTCCCACTGAGTTTCTCTGAAACCCTTCTCTCTTTGGGGATTAGGCCCTATCCTATTCCAGTCTGACATCATGTGCACTGAGAGCATCTTTAAAGATTCTATTTCTATACAAGAAAGAGCAGTGAATGGGAATTCATTGAAATCCGTTACATGGCACATAGGAGGGGTGGTGGGATAGAGCCAGGTCCTTGCAGAGGATGGGAGAAAGGGAAATAAGGGCAAAGAGTATTCAGACTCGGCGACCAGAAGGAACCTAAAAGAAAGACTCACGCTGTCTTCCATCTCGGGAGCCCTGGTGGGGAGGTAATTACACGTGGGGCTGCGGTCCATAAGGTCAGCAGCCAAGGCTGTCTACACCTGTGAAAAACGACAGTCTCGGAAACCCACAGAAGTAGTTCTTGTCTGTCTTACAGGGTCGCTAGGAGTCAGAATGAACTCAATGGCAGTGAATTGAGTCTGAGTCTTCCCTCTGACTGGGGAGCCTTCCATCTGGAATAAAATGGAGGCACCAGGTGCCTTTGCAGTCACTGAAGGGCAAGAGGAGTCTGTCACCAATGCAGCTCTGCATGGACCATGGCACGGGGCTCCGTGATTTGTTTACAGTATGAAAGACTCAGGCGGACAGATGATTTCCTATTTACAGGAAATATGAATCACTTTGGCTATTCCTCCAGCATCATTCTCCCACAGTTTGCTTTAGCTTTCTTCAACCCCACAGAAAGAAACCGAGTATCAAGGGATTTGCCTAAAAAAATCTGGGGTCCACCCATGGGAGGAGTGGTCTTTTTGCTGGTGAACTTCAGCCATCTTGGATATCACAGCTGAAAATAATTTTCTGAACCACTTCTGTCAAGTTTCCGATGGCCTCTCTCCACCTGTCGACATAATTTCATTCCCTTTCAGACCTGGTTTTAGGAGGCATCTTTTGGGTATTTTTCTACTAAGTCAGCAGAATAACTCAATGTACTTCTATTTGAAAGAGAGAGAGAGATTCTATTAACAAAATCCAGAAATACTGATATTTAATCTCACTTCTATTCTCTGGGAACACCAAACACCAAAAGTACTTTCCAGTCAGTGGGGTGTTTTTTTCCCCTTTGATGTGACATGTTGAGTAAAGTCACTGGCGTGGGTTTCCTGAGTGGTTGCTCTCGTCGGCATTTAGAACCTGCCACACTTCTTCGCAGGTTCTTTGATCAAAGGCATACCGGAGCACCGAGTCTCCTCAGATACTACTCATATATTCCTGCTTTGGAAGCTCATGATCTCTCACCAGGCAGCCTCCCTCAGGCCATTGAACACCAAGTCATTGACCATTTTCTTTGGACACAGACTGCTTTCTGTGACACTTTACACAAGGGCAGATAGCTCTCTTTGGGGGAAATGCCACAGACTTCCAGATCACAGTGCCGGGATTATGTTCTTGAGTGACCCTAAAATGTTCCAGATAAGAAATGAGCTCTCAGCACTCCTCTGACGCTGGTTGGCATGCCGACAAGGGTTTTGGAAAGAAATAGTGGTGACGGTTGCATAGTCCTATGAAGATCATCAATCCCTCTGACCCCACCACACTTGGAAAGGGTTACAAGGGCTAATTTCAAAGGATAAACTGTTATACCTATTTATCACAAGATTATAATCAAGTATGTTTAACTAAATGACTAGATCATGAAGGATGTGTACTGTATTATATATCTAAATAATGACGTACGATTGTTGCTGTCCAGTCAGCTCTCACTCGTGCCAACCTTCTGTATGACAGGACAAAACGCTGCCCAGGCCTGCACCAAGGTCATGATCCTGGGGACGTTGGAAATGAGTGTTGTGGCTATTGAATCCATCCACCTCAGAGAGGGCTTTCTTCATCTTTGTTGGCCCCTCTGTTTTACCGAACGCAAGTCCCCTTTCTTGTAATTGTAGGTACACACACACACACACACAATTGCATTGGGAAAATCTGCTGTAAAAGACCTCTTTAAAGTGTGAAAGAACCAGGATGTCATGTTGAGGATGAAAGTGCCCTTGGCCTCAAACCTGAAAACCAACCTTACTGCCATGGAGTCTTATCCAACTCATTAGTGACCCTGGATGCAGAGTCTTCCTGCCCCAGTGGTTTTCCGAGACATCCATCTTTACAGGATGAGAAAGCCGCATCTTCTCCCATGGAGCAGCTAGCTGGTAGTTTCAAACTACTCCCCTTGTGGATAGCCGCCAAATGGTCATCCACTGGGCCACCAGGGCTCCTTGCGCCTGTTCTAAGCCAGGGTATTTTCAATCACCTTATTTGTAGACATGTGAAAGCTAGACAATGACTAAGGAAGACCTGCGAAGAATGGATGCACTTAAACCATGGTGTTTGGGAAGACTATAAAATCTAGCAGGAACTGCCAGAAGAACAAACAACCCCGTCATGGAAGAAGTACAGCCAGAATGCTTCTGTGAAGCAAAATAGATCCTCGTGTATGTGGAACATGTTTGTGGTAGGGAGAGGCCAGTCCCTGGAGAAGGATATTAGAACACCAAAAAACCAAGCTCACTGCCATCAACTTGATTCTGTCTCCTAGCGACCCTATAGGACAGGGGTGAACTGTCCCTGTGGGTTTCCAAGACTACTTTCTACTCTACAGGAGTAGAAAGCCTAATCTTTCTCCAGAAGAGCAGCTGGTGTGTTTGAACTGCCAGTCTTGCAGTTACCAGCCTTGGTAAAGTAGAAGGGCAGTGAAAAAGAGGAGATATTCAATGGATGGATTGACACAGTGGCTGCAACAATGGGCTTAAACATAACAATTGTGGGCCAGGACCAGACAGTGTTTAGTTCTGTATGTATATTCAATAATAGAGTAGAACAAGGGTTGGCAAAATATGGCTCAAGCCATATGTGGCTCTTTCTGTATTTACATGTGGCTCTGAAGTAAAATCAGAAATGAAAACAAAACTAGCATCGTTTCATCTATCAATTTCCAAAGGATATTATTCAGGTAATGGTGATTTCATTTGTTGGTAAACATATATCTATGGCTCTGGAATACTTTTTAAATTGTTGTGAGGGACAGGGTTGCCTCTTCCATCTCATAAGCGTGCCGACCTCTAGGCTGGAAGATACTAGAACTACACTCAGAGAAAGACGATAGAGACAGAGCTCCTTGCCCTGGAGACACTCAGGGTTTTTTTTCCTTTTTTTTACAAGCCCCTTAACGGGCTGTACCATTCCTGGAAGTACTGCAATACCAGGTTGATGCATGGAGTGGATGGAGCAAGCTCCTAGTCCAACTCCTACTTGCAAAAATACATTTAATATGCTATCCTCGGATAGAGGACATATCAGATAGTAAACTGATAAGAACAGATACTACACTTGATCTTAGCCAAAAGGCCGAGAAGTGATTGACACTCGCGTTTTTGACCAGGAAAGGCAACCCCAGTATGTCCCCTTCAGGATTCCCACCTTGAGAATCAATATTCAATATTTGCTCTGAGCTGAAAACATAAAATAGACCCAGAAGCTAGTCCATCTTCTTTCAGAGACCTGGCTCTGAGAACTTAAACAAGCAACTTGCAAAGCAGGCCCTTGAACTACAGTGCCAAAGTGCAGCCTTGAGACCTCTCCGCACCCATGGCCTGCCTGTCTGGGAGGCAGCATGTGCTCTGCACTCACATTCTCTCGATCCAGTCATTGCAAACGCAAAACCAGAATCAGATGATGCGGTCTCACCCCCCCACCCCCCACCCCCCAGCATCACTTTTCTGAGCCTGTGATCATTGTTTATACTTTTGCATGTCAGTCGGTGGGAGTCCCCCTCTGCTTTTCTTCTCCTGTTGGCAGCTGGCTCATGAACATTTGCTTGAAACATTCCTTCCTAGGGTACACACATCTGTCCTCTTGCTCCAAATAAACCATGCACAGCCTGAGTTGTGGGCATCTTGGTATAGTGACAAAGCATTGCCAGTGTCCCTGCTTTGGCAACAACTGGAACAGGCCTGGGCCAGGGCTGGGTGCTCTCACCCACCACATGCACTGAGGTGTCCCTTACCCTTGGTGCCTTTGTCGAAGAAGACTTGCTTGGCCCTCTCAGAGACAATTTGGAGCTCAGGTTACAATCTGGCTTCTGGGGCCTTTGAAGTCCCAGGTGCAGGGGCCAAAGTGCTACAACCATTAGGGGCCTGCCCTCTCCGGGAAGGGGTGGGGGGTAGCACAGTTGAATCCAAAGTGCAATTAAGAGGGAGCACCTGGGCTGACATGGCAGCAAAGACGACTGTGGCTGCCAGCCGAGGGAAGTGCCTTTAATCGCACATCTCTACAGAAAGCGCCGGATGCACGTAAAAGCAAACACAAAGAGCCCAGACTTACAAACAAACCGAACACCCACAAAACCCTTTGACTTGGCCAGAAAAAGAATGCAGGGGTCTTTCTCCCTGTGCCACTAACATGAAGTCAGCCGATGCTCCTCTCAGCACTCCAGTGAAGGCCTTTTTCACTTTTTGGCACTCTGGTGTCTTCTTACTTCCCCCACCTGCCACCCCTCCACCCAGGGCCAATGATGGGGCCTGGGCTCTGTGTGTCTCTTCTGTCAGGAGCATCTTCTCTCCAGCCAAACTTACCTGTTCTCTTTCAGAGTCTCAAACCCTGGTGGATAGGCCTCACAACTAGACTTTCTCATCCACTCTGTCCAAGCTGGAGTAAAGAATCTTCATTTCAAGCAAATCACTGGGTGATGTCCACTGGCTTAGACCAGGGAGACAAGATGGGACCTTCTACTCCCATGCAACAGTTACCGTCTCAGAAACTCCCAAGGGCAGTTTTATTGTGTCCTATGGTGGCTATAAGTCGATGGCAGTGATTTGTTTGTTTGTTTTTTAATTTGACCAAGAATGGCTAATTTGATATCAGGTGGGTTGGAGTATTGTTGGAAAAAGTTCTTGAGCCTCAGTGAGAACACTGAATGTAATATTTTTTTACTTCACGGGACTGTCGAAAGGAATACATTTAAAACAAATATCGGGGACTTCCAGGAAGACGGCGATAGAGTAACATACCAGAGGGACGCCGCAGAATTCAGCTGAGGAGAGTTGTTTAGAGGCAAAATCAACACTGCTGGAACACAGGAGGAGCATCATAAAGATAAGTAGGCACAGAACCACAGGTGTGAGGGGCTGGGGGCTTTTGGCTTACCACAGTGGAGGCCGGCTAGGGCTTGCCCTTAGCCCTGCCACTTTGAGCAGGGACCATTTGGAGGCCGCAAGGGCTCTTAATCTCAACACAGCAACAGCTTGCTGCTGCCTGCCTCGGGGCAGGGACTAAACCCTTGCAGCTCCACGAGCAGGGATTGGGGCTCAGCTACATTATTACTTTTGTTTCCCTCTCTTCTCTATATACACGCAGTCTCAGCGGGATTACTTTTTAATTTTTTTCTCCTCTTTTGCTTTTTCTTGTTCTCTCACCCTCCAATACTGACCTCCAGGCCACTCCCCTCAGCCTAGGGCATTCACGCCTGTGCCACACCCAGTTAGGTGAGCCCCACCCTGTGTAATGCAATCGCAATACAATTACCTTCATCTTTCTTTAAAGAAATGGAAAAACTGATAACCAACTTGATATGGAGAGGGAAGAAGCCCAGAATTAGCAGAGAACTCCTCAAGAAGGACACAGTGGGAGGACTTGCTTTACCTGACTTTAGAACATACTATGTAGCCACAGTTGTCAAAACCACATGGTATTGGTACAATAACAGATACTCAGACCAATGGAAAAGAACTGAAAACCCAGAAATAAAATCATTAGCATACAGTCAACTGATCTTTGATAAGGACCCCAAAAATATCCAATGGGAAGCAGATGCCCTCTTTAACAAGTGGTGCTGGAAAAAATAGATATTTACCTACAGAAAAATGAAGGAAGATCCTTACCTCACTTCATGCACAAGAATAAACTCAAGGTGGATCAAAGACCTTGAAGTTATACCTGAAACTATTAGGGCCACCAATGATGGAATTGGGAACAACTTGAGAACTTTGACACAGGGAATACATAGGCTATCAGAAATAGGGAAGGACACAAACACAGAGGAGGCACAAAT